>NW_013669732.1:13428-24019 GCF_000517525.1 Limulus polyphemus
ATATACATGTATATATGTATATATATATATATAGAGAGAGAGAGAGAGGGGATTTCTGCCGAAGAGAAGGTTTTTGGATAGCTTCTGTCCAAGAGCAGGTTTTTTGGCTGAACATCTGTTTCTCCTCCAACCCTTTCTTCTGCGGACTTACACCGCTAGAAACCGGGTTTCGATACCCGTGGTGGGCAGAGCACAGATAGCCCATTGTGTAGCTTTGTGCTTGACTTTAAACAAACAAAACCAACCTTTTCTGTCCTTCACCATGTCAGATCGTCCAGCACTGTTTTTTCTTCATACCTCAAGGTTGATTTCTTTGTATACTTTCTTCTAGAGTTTTCTTCGACAAATTGTTTCCTCATACACTGCGTTCCACTCATACCTCTTACTCCCTCACACTACTACTATTTTCCTTTATAATCTCGAGCACCTGCTCATTATTTGTACGTTCAGTTCATCGTATTTTTTGTCCTTTCCTCGTCAAACCCACATCTCTAAATTTCAATGTCTTCTTTCTTCAATGTTTCCGGTCCATAGAACACCACACTCCATAACAGTCTTTTCTTCAACTCTCTATTCATCAATCTGGCCAGCAGCAGAATCTTTGTTTTACTAAACGTAGTCACAACCAGACTTTTTTTCATGATATTACTCATTTTCACTCTTTATTATTTCTAGAACCAATATGCCAAGAATTAAATGAATATATCACTGTAAGAACTACGTGTAGAAACAGATTAAGTTATCAATATGCCAAGAATTAAATGAATATATCACTGTAAGAACTACGTGTAGAAACAGATTAAGTTAGCAATATGCCAAGAATTAAATGAATATATCACTGTAAGAACTACGTGTAGAAACAGATTAAGTTACCAATATGCCCTAAACCTCCCTAATCTCTCCTAGCCACTAAGTTCCTGTACTAATAAATCCCTAACAATACCTTAAACCTCCCTAATCTCTCCTATCCACTAAGTTCCTGTGCTAAAAGTCTTTAACAATACCTTAAACCTCCCTAATCTCTCGTATCCACTAAGTTCCTGTGCTAATAAATCCTTAACAATACCCTAAACCTCCCTAATCTCTCGTATCCACTAAGTTCCTGTGCTAATAAATCCTTAACAATACCCTAAATCTCCCTAATCTCTCCTAGCCACTAAGTTCCTGTGCTAATAAATCCTTAACAATACCGTATACCTCTCTAATCCCTCCTAAAACTTACATTCCTGTACTCATTAATCCTTAACAATACTCTAAACCTCCCTAATATCTCCTAGCCACTAAGTTCCTGTGCTAATAAATCCTTAATAATACCTTAAACCTCTCTAATCCCTCCTAAAACTTACATTCCTGTAGTCATTAATCCTTAACAATACTGAAAATCTCTTTAATTCCTCTAGCTCTTCCTTCCTGTAGTCATTAATCCTTAACAATACCGTAAACTTCCTTAATTCCTGCTAGCACTCATGTTCCTGTATTCATTAATACTTGACAAATTTAGAGTTTTGATTCAACGAGGGAGTTGTTTTTTTTTATTATTTAGAGACGGAAACGAAAGCAAACACGTGGTAAAAACAAGTAAAAATTGTTTTACAGTACAAGAAATTCATATTCCACTATTTCTTATTGAGCAAGTGTCCTGTAAGACTTATGAACTTGAGAGTTGACAAGCTTTTCTCTTTATATAATAAACTTATCTTTTCTCTAATTTTTGTTTTATTTTTTGAAGCGTTTGCTTCACTTAAATACGCCCCTTCAACCTCAACCATGGACCTTTCCGAATGTATTATTCATCAGTCCAAACTTAAGCTTAACCTAACCTTATTGGGAAAAACTAAAAAAAACACAACCTATAAATTAATAAAGCTAATTCTATAAAAAAAATGAAAGTAGTGCGGGATGTGACACATGAAAACTGAAGTCTACCATAGTCAATTACATACTCTTGCTATTAACAATATTTTCGGCCATAATCCCAACACTATCTCAAAAGGTCCAGCCAGTTTAGGAGAATTAGACCTAAGTCCATATACTAAGCAAACAATGTTAACGCAAATTATTTAACTATAAAAGTAATTTTAAAATATATAAATATTATAACCAGTGATATTAGCAAAACGAAAGATTAATTCTTTTGAATATTCATTACTTAAGCACAGGTAAACCGATTGTTTATCTTAAGAAAGTACAGGAATCGTAGATATGATTCAATCAACATAACACAGGAATCGTAGATATAATTCAATCAGCATAACACAGGAATCGTAGATATAATTCAATCAACATAACACAGGAATCGTAGATATAATTCAATCAACATAACACAGGAATCGTAGATATAATTCAATCAACATAACACAGGAATCGTAGATATAATTCAATCAACATAAGAGGGATTTTAGTTTCAAATAAACAGGACTTACTTCAATTCACTGTATTGTGGTCAGAAATAAAATATACCCATAAAACAATAAAAGTACCTAGAAATAATTCATATAAAACATTGTTTCCGCCAGACTAACACCACACTCTATGACGAACAACTCAACCACTTGCACTTTTCAAGATTAGGGTAATAATATAATGAAACACGTAAAAGTAGGAATATTTATCAAAAAATAATAATATAATGGAGCTAGCCCATGTCCATATTTTACACAACCATGAAAGCGTAACTGCTCATTAAACAAAGAGTTCTTATCATATGCAAGCATAAAGGCTGCTTACGGTATTGCTCAAAATAGGGCTCTGGCATGGTCTGATGGTTAAGATGCTTCACTCGCAATCTGCGGGTCGCGGGTTTGAATCCCGTCATTGAACATGCTTGCATCTTCAAGTCTTGGGTCGCTATAAGTTGACGGTCAATCCCACTTTTCGTTGGTAGAGAACAGGCCAAGAGTTGTTGGTGGGTGGTTTCCAGTAGCTGACTTCCTTTTAGACCAGCGGTTCTTAAACTTTAGTAACTTGAGGACTCCATTTAATTTAAAATTCTTTCATGGATCCCTAAAACTATCGATTCCTTTATTTTGGAAAAAAGATTCCAAGTTCATGAAAAGCGCACCCAAGTTTCTAATGTATTACTTTCAACCAATTTCCTTTTTAAACGAAGTTAATATACGACCTGTTTATTGCTATTAATAACCACCTACTGACAAAACCTCAAACTACCGGGTTATCAGTTCAGAGATTCACTGAAGTTTAGCGATCATTATTGGACGACTTTTGATGCACGTGACACCAGATTTGGAGCTTTGTGTTCAACTTTCCTTTAAACAGATTGTGAGACTCCTTTGAATGGTTAAATTGTTTAATCTTTAAGTCGGACATAGAGTTTTTATTACTGATTTCTGATGAAAATTGCAGAAGTAATTTTTTATATTTTTTTTCTAAATACAAAAAGGGCCCATTGATATATAAATTTGGTGTGGAATTTATTCACACATACTCTTTTACTCTCTCAAAGTGAATTATCTTTTTCTTTACACGACTCGCAATCTGAGGGTCGCGGGTTCGAATCCCCGTCCCACCAAACATGTTCTCCCTTTCAGCAGTGGGGTGTAATAATGTAACGGTCAATCCCACTATTCGATGGTAAAAGAGTAGCCCAAGAGTTGGCGGTGGGTGGTGATGACTAGCTGCCTAGTATAAACAAACAAACTTTTTTATACATGAAAAATGAACGACGTTGACGTATCAGAATTTTTAGTACATTAAAAAAATGCTTTAAACATTTGACTATATTGCTAAAGTTTAGGTTCTTATTGTTTTAAAAGCAAAGTTGAGTAACTTGTTAATTCTCTAACAAGAAATGTGGAAAGAACTGAAAGTTCAAAAGCACGTTATGTGCTTGTAATTTAAACGGCTAGGTTAGAAACGCGTAATATTGAGGTGTAGCCGTTCTTAATTTTGAACTACTCGCCAAAAGGAAGACAGCAAACCAGCAACATCCGCCGCTACAAGACATTTGTTCGGCTCTTTAAACCGAATAATAGTACTTACTGCCACTTTTACAACATCTCTGTAGAGTATATCCAGTGGAAACACGTTACGAACCCCGGATCCTTCTATCCCCAGCTCGAAATGCTAACCACTCGTCACGCCTAGCCAGAAGTGGGAAAATAAAATAAGACTCGTAATATTTGTTGAAATAAGAGAAATCAATTGAATAAGCATAAAAGAAACGTGAAATACGTCGATTAAAAACGCTTATAGTTTCTAAATCTTAAAAATTGTCAACTGACAAGAGTATAGCGTGTATTAACAATAACATTTCTCAGTGCGTCATTGCCAATTAAGAACATAAGGGGCTTGAAGTTTCCCATTACTTACTCTCAGCTCTACACTCTTAATCCTGAGAAACTTGAACATCTTATAAATAAAAATATTCTTTATTTTATAAATATTTCCAAATATAGGCCTGAAAACATGAACAATTTCAGTTTCGGTGTTTGAAATTCTTGACAAAACCAATTGTAATTCCTGACAGCAGCCATACCTTGGTCTAGTTGATAATATTTCGGGCTGTTGATCCTAAGGTCCAAGGTTTGAGTCTCAATTTATTTCTGGGCGTGCTTATTACTTTCAGCTGAGGGGGCGCTATAACTATCACAACATGTTCCACTCTTTGAACACGACTAGTCGTGTCGACGGCAGGTATTCCTGACTGTATTTTACTAAATTAGTTAAAATATTTAATTATTTCACCTTCTTCCATAAATGTAAACAACATAACGTAATTCTTAGGTTTGTAGGTTTGGTTTCAATTTCGCGTAAAGCTACACGAGGACCATTTGCGCTAGCCGTCCCTAATTTAGCAGGGTACAACTAAAGGGAAGGCAGCTAGTAATCACCACTCACCGCCGACTCTTGAGCTACTCTCTCATTTAAAAAATAGTGGATTGACAGTCACATTATAACACCTCCACGATTGAAAGGGGAGCATTTATGGTGGGACGTGGATTCGAGCCCGTGACTCTCAGATTGCGAGACAAACGCCCTTACCAACTGACCATGCTAGGCCAACTTAAAGTGAAATTCCTACCAAAACCCCACGATTTCAAAGACTAATTTCAAGATAGGATCAGATATCACGATATAAATAAACACAACAGAATACCATTAAAAAACTATTTCAGAAGATGGATAGCACAATAGACAAACAAAATATCATTAACGACTTATGTAAGAAGATAGATAACACTATGGAAAAACAGAATACCATTAACCAGCTATGTAAGAAGATGGATAACACAATAGACAAACAGAATATCATTAACGACCTATGTGAGATGATAGATTAAATAATAGACAAACAGGATACCTTTAACGAGCTATGTCAGGAGATAGATAACACAAGGAAAAGAACAGAATATCATTAACGAGCTATGTCAGAAGAGATATAACACAATATATAAAGAGAATGTCATTAACGAACTATTTCAGTAGGTAGATAACACAATAGACAAAAAGAATATCATTAACGAACAATGTCAGAAGACAGATAACACAATAGACAAAGAGAATATCATTAACAAGCTATGTCAGAAAACACACTTAAACATACAGGAATAATCGTAAATAAACGGTATGTTTAAGTGTGTTTATATAATGGTAAGAATAATCGTAAATAAACGACCATTATATAAACACACTTAAACATACAGGAATAATCGTAAATAAACGACCATTATATAAACACACTTAAACATACAGGAATAATCGTAAATAAACGACCATTATATAAACACACTTAAACATACACGAATAATTGTAAATAAACGAACACTAGTAAAACCTGAAGAAAGTGAATTAATTTAAGCACTAAACATAAGAAAATGCCAAAATAACTCCCCAGACATCTTTGGTCTACTCAGACGTCACAAGCAAGGGTAACTCCCCACACATTTTCGGATTACTTAAACCTCAAAAGCAAGGCTAACTCCCCAAACATCTTGGGTTTACCTAAACCTCACAAGCAAGGGTAACTCCCCACACATTTTCGGTTTACCTAAACCTCACAAGCAAGGGTAACTCCCCACACATTTTCGGTTTACCTAAACTACACAAGCAAGGCTAACTCCCCAAACATCTTGAGTTTACCTAACCCTCACAAGCAAGGCTAACTCCCCAAACATCTTGGGTTTACCTAAACCTCACAAGCAAGGCTAACTCCCCAAACATCTTGGGTTTACCTAAACTACACAAGCAAGGCTAACTCCCCAAACATCTTGGGTTTACCTAAACCTCACATGCAAGGCTAACTCCCCAAACATCTTGGGTTTACCTAAACTACACAAGCAAGGCTAACTCCCCAAACATCTTGGGTTTACCTAAACCTCACAAGCAAGGCTAACTCTCCAAACATCTCTGGTCTACCCAAACCTCACAAGCAAGGGTAACTCCCCACACATTTTCGGTTTACCTAAACCTCAAAAGCAAGGCTAACTCCCCAAGCATCTTGGGTTTACCTAAACTACACAAGCAAGGTTGACTCCACACACATATTGAGTTTACCTAAACCTCATAAGGAAGGGTAACTCCTCAGCTAGATATTTTTGTAGATATAATATTACCATTAACCTGAAAATATCAACTTTGTAGAGATTATATGATCATCCACGATGATCAGTTTCGATGTATTCAATCTATTCACCAACCTTCCAACTGGTATATTCGTATACATATATATGTGACGATACAGACAAGACTCCAAAATATATGAACCACGTTGTACAGCGACACAATTCACGATAGAAATAGCAGATAACCAACTGCCACTCCTAGACGTGATGGTTAGCAAGACGGATAGGTCATGTACCACAGGAGAAACCATTATTACTGGTAAATACCTAGACTATAAATCAAACGACGTCAACATGTAAAGTCGGGCGTCAGAGTGACTGGCTCAGTCTCCATAATAATCAAGATTTCTAATAGAGAGGAAGCTAAGAAGAATGAAGAAAAACACATCTCTACAACCTTCCTTAACAACGGTTGTCATGACCACTTGATAAAGAAGAGAAACAGCGAAAATGATACAGGACCATTTTCAGAGGTTTCTCTGAAAATATGCAAAGAACATATAAATAGCATAAAGTCAGAACAGTGTTGAGAAACCACAACACAGTACGATCTATTTTAGTACACATCAAATCATCTGACGGCCCACTTAAGAACAAAAACGCCATTTATAATATCCATTGGGAATGTGGACTCCAGTACATCGTAGAAACAAAAAGATCAACAAGAGAATACATAGTATAATAGACAGAGAATACCGATCTAAGGTCCATCATGCCGGAGAAGAAGACCATACTGAAATAATGTATGATGGACCACAAAGGAGAAAAAGGTCCATAACGCTGTTAATATTGTGTTGTGATATTCATCTTTTTGAGATGTGGTCTTCAAACCTGTTCAACCAAGATTATCCGTATTTAGAATCAAAACAAGATCGACGATACGGAAAGTTCAAGGAAGCTAACACGTTCTTCTAACAAAGACCCAATATAAGATGTTGATTCTCCTCACAATCCCATATTCTGTGAAACTATAACTATTTCTAGTGTACAAAACTTACGTATTTCGACGGTATTATAGACATTAATAAAAACCCTTTCTTCTTCAGGGGTTATAAGGTTTTTATTCATTTCTATCAAGAGACTTCTTGAACCTACGTGTTTCTCTAGCATCACGCTGTTAAAATAGAGATACCCTTCACAACATTAAAAACAGATATATTCTGGAGAGCAATACAAACAGAGATACTCTGGACAACAATAAAAATAGGTATATTCTGGACTGTGTACAATACAAACAACGATACTCTGGACAACTGTAAGAAACAAAGATACCCTTGACAACAAAAAGTAGGTATAATTTGGACTTTACCTCAATAAAAACAAAGATACTCTGGACAACAGTAAAAATAGGTATATTCTGGACTGTACAACAGTAAAAACAACGATACTCTGGACAACTGTAAGAAACAAATATACCCTTGACAACAAAAAAGTAGGTATATTTTGGACTTTATCTCAATAAAAACAAAAATATTCTGGACAACAATAAAAGTAGGTATATTCTGGACTGTGTACAATACAAACAACAATACTCTGGACAACTGTAAGAAACAAAGATACCCTTGACAACAAAAAAGTAGATATAATTTGGACTTTATGACAATAAAAACAAAAATATTCTGGACTGGACAGATATATTATAGTCATCTAAACTGTGTACTCGGCGAGTGTGAAACTTCTACCAGGGATATATAGTGAAAACATTAAAAACAAGACCAATAATCCTTCTTTCTGGATTAGTTCTTGTCTCCGTTCTACTTCGTATTCACAGTAGAACAATAAGTTTCACTTACTCAACACGTGTAGTTATTTCCTGTAACTACACGTGTTGAAACTTCTACCAGGGATATATAGTGAAAACATTAAAAACAAGACCAATAATCCTTCTTTCTGGATTAGTTCTTGTCTCCGTTCTACTTCTTATTCACAGTAAAACAATAAGTTTCACTTACTCAACACGTGTAGTTATTTCCTGTCGTCCACTTTGTCCGGCTATCTTGCTATAATCCTTCTTTCTGGATTAGTTCTTGTCTCCGTTCTACTTCTAATTCACAGTAGAACAATAAGTTTCACTTACTCAACACGTGTAGTTATTTCCTGTCGTCCACTTTGTCCGGCTATCTTGCTATATCCCTGTGTCCACAGACATTGAAGGACTTTTTTTTTTCTGCTGGTTGTCGTTCTAAGTACATAAGTATATTTCAATCTGTTTATTTAATTAACTTTCACCCAGTGATCATATTCTAAGCCGCTGCATAGCGGATCATAGAAAGGCTCCGATTTTGTTTTCTTTTTTTCAAGTTCAAACTTTTAGTTCATAGCTCCGTCATCGTTTAACCGATTTGAAATCTAATTACAATTTTTGACTCAGGGGGTTAAACCCTTTCGGTTGATTTATTTGAACACGCCCAAGGTCTCAGATATTAATTTACTCTTATCCTGCCTAAAATAATTCCAATTTGAGGGTAGGCAGGTAGATGTCCTGATGAGTAATAAAATCGCGTTCCATGTTTGGTATTGCTGGCGCACAAAAATATAGCCAATAAAAAGGAAAAAAAAAAAGTCTCATGGATTAATTTACTCTAATCCTGCCTAAAAGAATTTCACGTGCCGCAGCTATTGAAGATTCCCTCTTGTTTTTTAATTTTAACATCTTAAAGTTGGAGGTAGATGCAAAACGAAAGAGTATATAATATGTTAATAGGTCCTTACAACTGGCATACATTGACTTTGTGCTGTGCTTTTAAAATTTAAGTATGTGTTAATAATGATAATAATACATAAACCATTTATGCTGTGGTAATAAAATCTAAATGTGTGTTGTTAATAATAATAATAATACATAAACCATTTATGCTGTGGTAATAAAATCTAAATGTGTGTTGTGGTACTCAAAACAATATGTGTATTGTGATACCAGAATTTAAGTATTTGTCGTGATATTCATCTTTCTGAGCTGTGGTATTCAAACCTAATAGTGTGTTGTGATATTTATATTTAAGTATTGGTTGTGGAATATTCAACTTTAAGTGTGTTTTGATATTCAAGCTTAAGTGTGTTTCGATGTTATTCAAACTTTGTGTGCTTTATGTTATTTAAATCTAAGAGTGTGTTTTATCTTATTCATATCTAATTGTGTGTTGTCATAATCAACTTTAATATGTGTTGTGATACATTTTTGTTTTATTTAAATAAATTCTCGAATTTTCGCTAAAATGAAAGAAAAAGAAACAATTTGAATACGTTTTATTATAAATATTTTATTTCTGTACTCTATTTAATAATGTCCCCCGGTGGGACAACGGAAGTTTTCGGATTTACAACGCTAAAATCAGAGGGGTTCGATTCCCCTCAGTGGACACAGCAGATAGCCCGATGGGGCTTTGCTATACGAAAACACACACACGCACACTCTTTAATAATAATAAGTCAAATGTTGTTTTAAAATAGATTTCTAGAAATAATAATCTTAAGCCGAAGGATTATCATAATCCACGTTCCTAGGATAAAGATTATGTTTTACACACAAAAAAATCGCAAAGGTAAAAAAACAAAACAAATAACGAACGTAAATGAAGAAACTTGTGGGGATAAATGAGAGCAACAATGATCGAATATTTTTTGTACAACTTTTTTCACGCATTCATCGCACGTTAGCTGTGTTTGAGATGTGATGTGAAACCGAAAGATGCTGAACATCGAAACGTAATTGGATCTTAAGTTTCATTGTAAGTTCTTGATTGCTAATGTAATAATAGTTTGTATCCGGAAGATTGAAGTGCTTAAACGAAGACAGCAGAATGAGTCCCCCTTTACTTCGCAGCCTCAATAATTACTGAATTATTTCAAGCATCATATGATAATACATAACAACAAATACTGATTTCAGTTTTAAAGTAAACATCTGTATCTTTCGCAAGATAAGCTGGCTTTTACTGAAGGTTAAAATTGCTTTGCTTGCAATTAAGCAAAAAGCTAAACAATGGGCTATCTGTGCTCTGACCACCACA
>NW_013669732.1:24964-34818 GCF_000517525.1 Limulus polyphemus
CGCTGTGCCACTGGGGGGCGAAGGTTAAGATCTTGGTGATAGAAATCGTCAGACTCAACTATTCTGAGTCTCTTCATCCGACTTCTATATCTCAGGTTTCTAAAACAGGATCAGGGTGAAATGCAAAGCAATTATCTTGATTATATGATTTAGCTCAAAACTAAAAGAACTAAAAACTAATGTATTCTCCTTCCCAAACTCACACGTCACTTGACACAACAACCTCAGTAACTTACAAACTTCCAATATTCATTTTCTGTCTATAACACCCTCTTAGATAGAATACAATGGAAACTAAAACAAATGATAAAACACCAGGAATGTATTTAATATTTCCTGAACTTCACACTAGTTTCTTAAGCAACACCTTGGTTAAATTCAAATCTTTCTTGAACTTAACCGAGTCTCTTAAGTAACACTATAGTTATACTTATATCTTTCCTGAGCTATAAAAACGAAATTATTAAGTAAGATTATGGTTCAACTTGCATCTTTCTTGAACTTTACTGAGGTTTATAAGTAGCACTGTGGTTAGTAGTGTGTAAACGAATTCAGAAATATGCACAATTTAAAAAAAAAATAGACCCAAATCTCCAATAAATTATCGAAAATGAAATCATTAAAAATCGTTTTGTTACCCTGGTTCAATTTTGTCTCCGCATGATGGTTCTACTATAGCTGAATGCTTTCTGCGCCTCTTAAAGTTAAACTAATTTACAAAAATTTAAAATTTCAAGAATACAAACAGTAGCCCCAAAATAACAAACCTAAGCTGAAAATCGTTAAAACACCTCTGAAAAATATTGAAATTTGAAAATCGTTTTCGTTGCCATGCCTTAAAAAATCAGGGGGTATGGGTTTTCTGTGCCTTTAACACACACACCCCAAAATTTTTACAAAATCCCAAATTTGATCATTTGAGTTTCCTGATAGTTTCCACAAACTTCCATTCCGTTATAAACAAGTATGATATATCTTATTTCATTCATTTTCTTAATATCATTATTAATTGAATTTTTGTTAAATCTTTCAGGTGAAAAATATTTGGAATTCGCCCCATTAACACGACAATAATTATCTTGCCAAACCGGATTTTAATTATTTTTAATTTAGACACGTAGAACATATTTCTCGAGTTTAGGTCCCTCAACTTACGAGTCTCGATATACTGGAGTGTTCTAACACCATTACATTCTTTTACAACTCTCATTGACATGGAAGAAAAATGACGCCACATTAAAGTATTAATATTATCTGGTAATATATATCTTCTGTCATCATTCGATCTTAATGCTTCCTTGTTAATTAGAACAGTATATATTTCATGTTTCTTATTAGATTCATAGTTTTATACATTTCTTTCTGATCAAATAAACATGTTTTTATATTCTTCGAATGCAATTCTATTTTAAACAAAAGATTTCTTTACACCTTTAGTCTGCGTATAGATTTTATCATATTGTAATTATAAAGCATACATCTAGAAGTTCAGCCATATTTGTTCATTTTACCCAAAACGTTTTTGTTCACCAACGAAACACCGTAAGAATTGCTTTTGAATAGTGTGAATTATCAAATAAATTAATGTTATATTTATATCCCTATAAAGGTCGTCTGTTTTTATGTCATAAATATAAGAATCAGTATATTGGTATAATAATTTTAGGTCACCACCATACTTTGGTTTCATGAATCCATAGTGACAGTCATACGTCAACGTATTCGAAAGATCTAGAATGTTCATATCAACATATGTTATTTTATTCATATGAATATCAGATAACGTTTCTGTAAATAGTGTTCTCTTCTGGAAGTTTGATTTAGTTATTACTTTTTCAACTTTATTTTACATCCGAACGTAGTTTTATATCAACTCGTTTTCTAATGTTTGCCATAGTCTTTCCAAATACTGAATTATTTAACAATTAGTAAACATCTTTCTTAAGATCGTTATTGGGTTTAGTTCTAATTTATGTATTTAAGTCAATATATTCATTAAGCCAGTCAGATTGATTTAACTAAACCATTCTATGAACTTTCTTCCTAATGATGAATAATGATTGAGATTTCTCTAGTGACGCGTGTAACTTTCTTCTTATCATATAAAATTGTCAATAATTGAGATTTCTCTAGTGAAGCATGTAACTTTCTTCTTATCATATAAAGTTGTCAATAATTGAGATTTCTCTAGTGACGCGTGTAACTTTCTTCTTATCATATAAAGTTGTCAATGATTGAGATTTCTCTAATGAAGCATGTAACTTGTTTCTTATCATATAAAGTTGTCATTAATTATATTTCTTTGGTCACTATTCTCTTTTCTGGTGCTAGAGGTATATTTGATTAATAATCATGTAGTTCTATTGGATAGTCCAAACATACTTCTAAAATATAACCTATTTCAGAGTCATCATGCACTTTCATTACATCAGTATTTGTATCACTCCATTTAAATCTTCCATGGTGTAAATATTGATTTATTGCCCATCTATATAAGTTATTAGCATCTAGACAAGCTAAATAAATAATTTTTTTATCACGATCATAATCTTTCATGTATTTATTACTTGCTCTGATATACCTATTCGAATATCATAAATATGTCAATATCAGAATAGAATTTATAACCTTTCTAATATACAAATATTTTCTTCTCTAAATACTCCTCCATAATTTATAATGGGAGTAAAAATTCCTTCTGTATATCATTTCAGGATCTAATAATAAAAAATCATATTCATATTTGTTTTTAAAAGTCTGTTCATATATTTCTTTAAATTCTTTAACAGTCTTAGCCATATCAGTTTCTTGAATAATCTCTTTGATTTCTCTATCTTCAAGTTTGAAAAACGTAAAATAATTACAGTTACATCTGGTATCGATTTGAATTGAATAGTAAGAGTATAATAAATAAATTACTGATGCATTTTTCTTTCTTCCTCTGGTATAAAAAATCAACTATTTTATCTTATTCCTTTTCAGTTATGCAATCATAAAAAATAACAAAATTTTTGTTCTTTGAATCTATATCTTCTTTGTTATTATATAATAATATTTCTTTCTTATATTATTGTATACAATTCTATCATTTTTTTATTTTAATTTCTGATAAGATGTAAGATACCTATATCTATGTCATTAAACATTGTAAAATTCTCTTTTAATTTTTCATATTTAGGTTCTTCTAAATCTTTTACACACAAGTATCGATTATCTTACTTTACTTGATCATAAATTAGGTTTACCAACAACTTTTATTTCCACAACCAGATAAACCAACATTTAAATGCCTTACTGATTGTCTAGGTAGTAAAGGATTTTGATGAGAATCTTCAAATCCCTATGATTTTTTGCAATCTATAATCTCTATCATTTAATTAAGTATAAAGTAGTTAATTTTAACTAAAAGTAAATGATTAGTGAAGACGGTAGAAAATAAATAACTTTATTAAAATTACTGTCAAAATTAAACAAAGAAATAACAATGAAGCACAAGCTGTAGGTAAAGTAAAATATAAAGAATCAATAACAGAGTTTCATAAGCCAGTAATTCAAAAATTAGAATCTCAAGCTATTTTTCTGGAAGATGTGATTCGTAGCATTACAATACTAACATCTATCGAAGAACCAAAAACAAGGTGCTCCAAAGCAATAAAAAACTATAGGGTTTATTTAAATGGGGAGATTATCTGTTTCATTTTTAGAGCAACAAAAATTTATAGTACCATCTGAATTCATTACTAAACCTGATTTTATTGAAGAAAGGATTGAAAAGGTAAGAAGAAAAAAAATCTTTGAATGGTAAAAAAGGTAATATAAATACTAAAATGGAAAAAATTAGGAGAAAAAATAAATAGATATCCAGGAAGAAGAGAATCATTCGAAAAGGAAAGAAAAATATCCAGAAATGATTTAAAACATTATATGAAGAGTCAATAAGTCATATAAAACTATATATTGGAAAACTAAAAGTCTTGAAAGGTATGTCTAAAGTTATAAAATGAAGGAGTGAAGGATTATTCGATGAATTAGCGAAACTGACTAATAAGATGAGAGTAAGAAACAAAAATAAAAAGTTACATAATCAAACTGTAGATATATCAGAGATATTTTATACAGAGGGATTGATAAGAAATAATGAAGTCGAAGAATATTACAGAAAAAATTAATACATAATAAATGGATTATATTACAGCGAACGTGTGTTTAAGTGATGGATAAAAAGATAAACTTAAAAAAACAAGAAGACGTTTCACTTTAAATAGATAAACCTAATCAACACGTTTTTCTTAATAAAATTGCAAGTTAAACAGATAAATGGCGTAAATAGTATCACAATATCAAAAACACAATTTAAACAAAATGGAGGTTTTTTATTATTTTAGATCCCTTAATTAACAAAGATTGCGAGCGTTGCAGCTGCTGGGTTAGGCACTTGGGGTGTAATAAAGATAATTCATTAAGTTAGTGAAGTTGTTTCAAAAAAAACTTGGGAAGGGGTAATTCAAAATTGGAAAGTACTGCGTTGAGTATGAAGATATACAGACAATATGGAAAAGTGAAAACGCTTTAAAGCTCTGTTAATCTATTACCTACGAAGATAAAACTTTAAAGGAGTTTATTCTATTAATCTATTACCTAAGAAGATAGAATCATTTGAAAGTGGAATTATTAATTTAGATAAAAGTATATAACCTGGTATTCATTGGGTTTGTTTCTTTGAATATTTCAATCCTTTCGGAGAAAATCAAATAAATAACGTAAAATTTTCTAAAGATAAAGAAATTAAACAATACCTTAAACCAATTAGAAATGGAAATAGATATAATTCTACAATAGATAGCTTTCTACAAAATCTTGTATCATTAAAGTGCAGATGTTATTGTACAACAAATAAAACAAAGAAATGTTGGTTGCAATCTGTATGAAGTTTTATATACATTTACTCAAATACCGAATGATTTCAAAGAGAAATATATATTAATTAATAAATGACAAGAATAATGACTTTATATTCTAAATATAGTGAGCATTCGAAAATTGTACAATAGAAATTAAAATTCCTATCGATGTAAATAATGGAAATTATTCTTTAGAATTTAAAGCTATGTTAATGTGAGTATCATGGGGTAACATGTAGGTGTTAACAAATCAAATTTTATTTATAGAATAAGAATGAAAATTACAGATGAAAACGATCATCCAATTGTTTTGAACAAACAGCAAGTTCTATATAGATTACTTTTAAGTAGTATTAAATTAATTCTGACAAACATCGTTTATTCTTTATTGAAAATTATTTTTGTGTAAAAAGCCGGAAATATTGTGGGAAACGTATTTCAAGTTTTAGGTAGAAAACAGATCGATTCACAGAAAGTAAAAGGAGTAATATATATTAATGGAATCTCAAGTGTAATATGTAACTGGACTCAAAAGGTTTTAATTCTAAATAAATATAAAGAGTTTGGTATGTAAAAATTAAACACTACTTTGAATTTTTTAATGATTTCAGATAAATTATTTCAAATATCGATGTGAGGTTTGTTCCCTGAAGAAATTAAAGTAATGAAATGGTTTATATTGATGTAGACAATGTAAATTATAAAGTTGCTGTATGCTATATGTAGCTATGGTTAACTCATATTACACTCTACCCCAAATAACAAGTTGAATATGGTAGTTTTTCTGTAAGTCCTAAAGTGCAAGTTGAAATCAGTTGGAGTGGTGTAAGAGTATATAAAAGTAATGATCAGAATAAATCAAGCATAAACACTACAAGTGATTAAATCAGAAATATTTGGGTTGTTCCACAGCTTCAAGATTAAAAAAATAATCAAAACGAAAACAATATTATTTTCAATCATTTTGATATATTGAGAACGTGGGAAAGAATTAGTAATAATAAATATCTCACTCAAGATTACAATGTTTCGTTTAAAGATGGAGAATTAGATTATTCTACATATTATTCTGATTTGTTAGCAGATTAAGTTATATCAATACGGAAATATCAATGTGTTATCGGTTTTAATATGGTAATCTATATTAAAAAGCATCTCAGGGTCCTATAGGCCCAAATGAAGACGGTTTTGATTTAATTGATCTTGGTAATTATTATATTGAAAATGAACACCTCAAAAGCGTTGAAAAACAAGTGATAAGAATGGTGCTATTAATTTATCGTTATTGAAATAATGTGTTCCAAGTAAAACCAAATCTGAGAACAAATTTTTAGATAATATTCTTAATAGAAATAAAAATGATGTATAAGTGCCAAAAGAATTCTTATTAATCAATGATAATTTCGATAATGATAACAAAAGTATAAAAAATGTAAATGGATTGACAGAAGCAACTAACCCTGCCGACAAAAAAAAAATATGTAGATAAAAAAATCAGAAACAAATTTAAAAATTGACTAAATCAAATCTTTTAATAAAACATTAGAAACTGTTAGAAATGTAATAGTTATTTTTAATAATATTTATGTAAACATTAATAACTTTAATACTAAAACTGTAAAAAAATTACAATATTTGGAAAATAATTCATTAATAGGAAATGATGCAAAAAATAATATTTTAAAATGTTAGTGATCCTTGCCATTAAATCTTAAATAAATTTTAAAACATGCAATGTTCTATGCTATTGGAAACTTGATGACTAATGGTAATGCAGGAATTAAGGACATATTTTTCATACAAATACTCATTGTGGGTTTTTTGATACGAATATACTACCTATGGAACTCAAACGAAATACAGTATTCAAACAAAATATTCATTTAAAAATTATTGTGGAACTTAGTAATGTAAAAGGAAACTTTTCATTAAATATTGGGGAAAATAAATTATGGCTTTTTGAAATGCATGAGTATTATACATCAAAAATTCTGTTTTCTAGAGCTAAAAATATGATGCGATAGTGTTATCTCCATGGCCTCCTGAGGATATTGACAGCGATGTATATTAATAATTACGAACAGTTATGGATTTATAAATATTTCAAAATAATGAAATAAAGAAGTAGTTCAAACACAGCTAGTCATGTTAATATATATTACAGTTATTGAGCTGATAGGATTATTTTAATTTAATATGTAGAATTTGAACATTTTTCAATATTTTTGGCGATCTATTTTCAGTGTGTTCCTATGAAGGGGTAAACCGTTTATAATATACAAACGAAGCTTTCTATCACACTTTGGCCTGCTATTTCAAATAATGCAAAATGCAAAAAAACACCAAATAATTGTTCATGTCTCCAAGTTGGGGGCAGAAATCCCACTACCTTTAAGTAGATAAATAAGACTTGAAGAACAGGGCAACAGTAAGCAAATTAATGATTGTCATATTCCATATCTTATAGCTATTTTTATCTATTTAGTAATGATTTTTGGCTATGTTTAGTTATTTTTTAATGGTTTTGGCTATTTTTATTTATTTAGTAGTGATTTTTGGATGTTTTTAGTTTGTTTGTTTGTAATTAAGCACAAAACTACACAATGGGCTATCTGTGCTCTGCTCACCACGGGTATCGCATCCCGGATTCTAGCGTTGCAAGTCTGCAGACATATCGCTATGCCACTGGGGGGGGGGTATTTTTAGTTATTTTTTAATAGTTTTGGCTATTTTTGTTGCTTTTGATAATTTTGAGTTATTTTTTAATAATTTTGGTCTATCTTTAGTATTTTTGTAAGATTTTGCATTTTTAAAGTTTTGTTGACGAAGTGGGGCAGAAACCTCATCATTAACCAGGATAGTGGTTCATAATAGAGTTCGCCCAGGAATTTCACAGAGATTTAAATAGAACATATGGGCAAAAAACATCTTAAAAAGCAGACTTATTCTTGAAACAACACTCAAGACCCTTGGTCTCAATGATTAAGGCTGCTAAAATATTAATAATAGCAAAAAATAAAAGTTTATTTTCCGATTGTTAGACAAAATTCGTCCATTTGTTCTTCATATTATTCTTGTTTCACAAGTTTACAGAAAAAAACTGCTATGAATATTTTATTCAACCCTGGGCAAACCTACTATAAAACTCCTACACAGGTCATAGAGCTGTTTTGAAAGAGAAGGAGAGATTTTGTCAGTTTTTTCATCCCTACTGATCAAGTTTCTCTTCGAAACCATTCAAGCAAAAACGGCTAGATATACTGCACTAAAATGTATGCACAGCTACTAAACAAACTCCTGCGAAGGTTGTAGGGCTATTTTTAAGTTGATTCTTAAAAGTCGAGTATCCGATCTCTAAAATTTTCTAAGTTCTTCTTTGCTACCAACATAAGCTCTTCGAAGCAATTTAAGCACCGTTATACTAGTCTAAAACGCTTTGTTCTATTATAGTGAACAATGTGTATATTTATAATAGTGTATCCAGCATTGTTGTTAATGATTATAGTTTTACAAGCCACTAAAGAAAACGGGTACGAATAGTTTACTAAAATCTGACCAATAGTACTGAATGTGTACGTTGTAGGGTAGTTAATGAATACAGTATTGTGTATGTTATAGGGTAGTTAATGAATACAGTATTCAGTATGTTATAGGGTAGTTAATGAATACAGTATTCAGTATGTTATAGGGTAGTTAATGAATACAGTATTCAGTATGTTATCGGGTAGTTAATGAATACAGTATTCAGTGTGTTATTGGGTAGTTTTTCGTTTTTTCGCCCTGGAGAATTTCTCCAAGTCCTTCACTTTCCACCATTTCAAAAAATACGGTGTTTTACTAATATGAATTAATTAGATAATAATTTATGCAACTTATAGCGCATTAATTGGAAACTGTCACGTTGGGGATTCATTATTTCTCGAATTCGCTGTTGTACGTGGTTTTCTGAGAATATCTCAGTGAGTTTTCTAACAGTAGACGATTACCATAATAGATTTCTCTACTCTTTTGAGTGGTGATTTATTCTATTGATTTTTGTACTCGACACTTGTTAAACAAGTGTTTACACGAAACCTCAGGCACAAAACCAATTGACTCAGTAACTAATGGTTGGGCGGGAAAAAAACCAATACAGTAATAAAATGATGACAAACATGTAACATTCAACTGAATGCATATGGACGTATGTAGCCTTCAATTTATTCTCCATAAATGGACATAAAAAACGTAAGAAACAAGGTAATTGAAAATTGTTAATTTAAAAAAGGGAAATAGAGATCGTCAAAAAAGTACAGAAACAAGATGAATCAAAATGTAAAGATTATATTTTCAAACCTACAACTAGGGGGCTCTAAAAGTAAACAGACAAAACTGGAAATAGTGTCTACATCATTTTCTCAAGCTACAAATCCTTATTTCTACTCCACTAAAATTGATAAATATTGTAATCATGGAGTCAAAATACAGTGCTTTGCAAATTATTCACCTCCCTGTAAAGTTTCCAGATTTTTGCAAACTGAGTTTACAGTCATGAATCTTTCAAATGGGACTTTATATTTAGAATCTACACAATCAACTCCAAACTTAGAAAGCTAAAAAAACACTGATATTATATAAGTAAGTTAGATTTTCAAAGAAAATTGGAATATTCTTAATTAATTGCATAAGTATTCAACCATTTTGCTATGGCAACTCGAAAGAAGAAGACCAAAAAGCTTTCCAAACAAGTCAGGGATAAAGTGGTAGAGAAGCACAGATCAGGAGAAGGTTACAAGAAAATTTCAAAGTCGCTGATTATCCCTTTGGGTATGGTGAAGTCCATCATTATGAGATGGAGTGGGCTTCATACCACCCAGTCACTACCCAGATCAGGCCGCCCTTCCAAACTAAGCAGCTAGGCAAGCAGGAAACTGGTTAGGGATGCACTGTGAAGCCAAAAGTGACTTTGAATAT
>NW_013669732.1:35009-42267 GCF_000517525.1 Limulus polyphemus
AGGCAAGCAGGAAACTGGTTAGGGATGCCACTGTGAAGCCAAAAGTGACTTTGAAATATTTGCAAAATTCCATGTCTAAGATGGGAGTCAGTGTTCATACATCGACAATACTCCGGTCCCTACACAAAGCTGGCCTGTTTGGGCGAGTGGCAAGAAAGAAGCCATTGCTGAAAAAGAATCATCTTAAAACTCGTATGGAGTTTGCGACAAAGCATGTAAATGATACTGCAGACATGAGGGAGAATGTTTGAACTTTTTGGTCTAAATTCAAAACGTAACGTCTGGTACAAACCCAACACAGCACATCATCCAGTCAACACCATACTAACTGTCAAGCATGGTGGTGGTAGCATCATGTTATGAGGATGCTTCTCATCAGCAAAGACTGGGAAGCTTGTCAGGATTGAGGGGGAGATGGCTGGTGCAACGTACAGGCGAATTCTAGAGGTAAACCTGCTTGAGACAACCAAGAATCTAAAGCTGGGTCGAAAATTCACATTTCAACAGAACAATGACCCGAAGCACAATGCCAGAGCCACACTGGAATGTCCTGATGTGGTCCAGTCATAGCCCTGACTTGAATCCAATAGAAAATTTAATGCAAGACTTGAAGATTGCAGTCCATCAACGATCCCCAACAATCTTGTCAGAATTAGAGCAATTTTGCCAAGAAGAATGGGTAAAAGTTACACCATCCCATTGTGCAAAGCTGGTAGAGACCTATCTAAAAAGGCCTTACAGTGATAATTGCTGCCAAAGGTGATTCCACCAAGAACTGACTTAGGGGCCGAATGCTTATGCAATTAGCAGATTTAACTTTATATAGTTTTTTGCAGATTTCACTGACATTCAACCTTCTTCACACATAACAATGTTTTATCATTAGAGTTTTGAATAAAAACAAGTTCATTAATAACAAATGTTTACATTATTTGTATTTTAGTAAAATGTGACATTATTGGTAGGGGATGAATACTTTTAGATATCTGCACCTTAAGAAAATAAAGTAGACACTAGTTGTAGGCTTGAAAATATAATCTTTGTACTTTCATTAACGACTCATATCCCCCTCCCTTTTAAATTAACAATTTTTAACTATCTTGTTTATATACTATTGTTTAAATACCGTTCTTATTGAAGTGCATTTGATCCTTCCCAAATTGTGGTTTGTACTTAGTTTCAGTGGTCCGTCTTTTCTTGTATAAAGTTTTTTCTGTTTTACCTTGATGTCTAAAAAGTTATTGTAAAATGTCACCCAAGATATAGAAATACCGCTGTAATGCTCTGTTTCTCTTCGATGTTATATGGTATTGATAGGGACATAAGTAAGTTAATAAATCTTGCTGGTGACATTATAATCTTGGCTATTTCTAGGAGTATTGATGTACTGCAGGATGACTTAGATCATTTGATAATTTGATAATGTGACCCTTAATTTATAAATAATGCATTTGGGTTATCATCATTTAGACACTTTCAGTGTGGATAGGAACCCACTCAATACCGTATCTGAAGAAAATGATCTTGGAATATTGGAGAATGGGTCACTAAAGCCATCTAAGCTAACAGAACATTAGGATATATTTATATAAATATTGATTACAAGTCAACAGGTGAAATTATTTCTATAAAAATCACTACTTAGGCCTCACTTGGAATACTCTGCATTATCTAAGAAAGAACGTCTGGAATGATTTATGAGGATTATTCTAAGAATGAAAAGTTTGTTTTATAGAGAGAGTTTAAAACATTTTAATTATTTTCTTACTGAATTTTACAAGATTATTCGCGAAATCGGAAGGATAAAACCCTCTGATTCCTTTGTCCCGTATTCTGAAGTAAAGATTTGGAAAAAAAAACAGACACCAAAATGCCCCCCAGTGGCCCAGCGGTAAGTCTGAAGATATAACGCTGACAATCGGTTTAGATACATGTGGTGGACACAGTACAGATAGCCCATCGTGTAGCTTTACGCTTAACAACAAACAAACCTAAAAGTATATAGTAAATAGAGATATATATTATATAATAGCAAACACAATAACTGTAGCGTTTCGTTATTTGCATCCACAAGTAGAAACTTGTATATAGTTTGGTTATATTACATATTCTATATGTATACAATTTTGTTTTTATGAAATGATAAAAAAGGGAATATTAAAGCAGTGTTTTTTGTTTTCCATTTTCAGGAATTCTTCAGTAAAGTCATAAATGATAAATGCTTCGCTTACTTCCTTTTTGTTTATATATGTATCTTATCATGTTATCATGTGCATGTAATAATGTAAGAAAAAAGAACTAACTAAAACATAATTTTGTTCCCTTCGGCCGTGAATATTAATGAATAAAACATTGTTTACATTTTCATTCCGTTTATCCAAACAGACATGATGTGTTGAATATATAATTAGGCATATTATTTGTTTTACATTTTGTTTTTGTATAGTAACTGCTGGTATTTTGTTGTAATGAAGACGACTACATACAAACATTTGTTTATATTATCTCCAAAAATACTTTTTTGCATAAACTGCTCCGTTTTTAGTTGAAGTTTCGAGATATGATAATGTAATTGTATGTTTTTGTCATCTTCAATTTTTTGTAACTCTGCTTTATCTAAGGAAGTCCCCAAATAGAGACCTTCAACATTAAAATCCGGGGCTCGATTCCCAAGGTAAGCAGAGCGCAAAAAGAATTACATTTTGCAAATTTAAATATATATATATAAATACAAGTATAAAAATTATATGTAGGTATAAATATAAGAATACAAATGAGATGTATTTAGTTTTAAATCTTCACCACTATTGTTTTAAATATAGCCTTAGCTGTCTTCAAAATGTATTTGGTAGGCCGAGTGATACCCAGAGGTGAGCGCGCCAGGCTATGGATCCGACGTTCCGTAGTTGGACAAAATAATCGTAGAGTAACCCACAAGCTGCACAGATTTCCAACTCTGTAAAACCTCTACTGTCAGGCCGATGCTGTTGGCTAGCTGTCTTCCCTCTGGTCTGTCAGTTCAAAATTCCTATGTTTCTATATATGCACAGATTTCCAATTCAGTAAAACCTCCACTGTCAGGCCGATGCTGTTGACTAGCTGCCTTTCCTCTAGTCTATCAGATATCTCTCAAGTAGTTTTAGGCGAAATACAGCAAAGAACGTATAATTGGGAAACAAGAAATACTGTTCGAAAGTGGACCCAGAATTGAATGAAAATTTAAATAAATGTATTTGATGGAAACAATAAAATATGTCGAAATAATTTTCTGTCAGAATTGTTTTATATTCATCATGAATATATTAAATGTAAAGATGTTGATCTTATAGCTTTAAAGAGCATTAACACTTCGTATATATAAACTCTTGCGTTTTGCATCAGAAACATTATTGAGAAAAATCAGATATTTTAGGCTCCATGTGAAAACAAAAAATGTTTTTAAATAGAGAAGTTTTCAAGTTTACCTGACAGTGGAAGTTTTACAGAATTGGAAATCTGTGCATATATAGAAACATAGGAATTTTGAACTGACAGACTAGAGGGAAGACAGCTAGCCAACAGCATCGCCTGACAGTGGAGGTTTTACAGAATTGAAAATCTGTGCATATATTGAAACATAGGAATTTTGAACTGACAGACTAGAGGGAAGACAGCTAGCCAACAGCATCGCCTGACAGTGGAAGTTTTACAGAATTGGAAATCTGTGCATATATAGAAACATAGGAATTTTGAACTGACAGACCAGAGGGAAGACAGCTAGCCAACAGCATCGGCCTGACAGTGGAGGTTTTACAGAGTTGGAAATCTGTGCATATATAGAAACATAGGAATTTTGAACTGACAGACTAGAGGGAAGACAGCTAGCCAACAGCATCGGCCGCCAATTCTTAAGATACTCTAATCGAATAGTGGGATTTGATTATCACTCTTATAACACACCTAAAGTAATGAGTTGCGAACCATGAGCCATTTCACAGTTCGGCATACTAACCACTTGGCACACCTGGCTCTTTTGTCGAATCCCCGTTACACCAAACATGCTCGCCCTTTCAGCCGTGGGGGCGTTATTACGTGACGGTCAATCCCACTATTCGCTGGTAAAAAGAGTAGCCCAAGAGTTGGCGGTGGGTGGTGATGACTAGCTGCCTTCCCTCTAGTCTTACACTGCTAAATTACGGACGGCTAGCGCAGATAGCCCTCGTGTAGCTTTACGCGAAATTCAAAACAAACAATCTTCACTGCTTACGTCACTAAAGTCTGGGTGATGGACGATTAGTATTTGAAATTTGGTATGTTCTGTCTTGATGATAGTCCTGTTTTGCAGGTTAAGTTGAAAACTATTTTCGTCTTTGAACAACATGAAAACAAATATAATTTCATGACGGAGTTCTTTAGGTATGACACAGATTGATCACCTTTCTCGTTACTGTCACAATTAAACTTCGACATTGTTTACTGATAAATTATGATCATTTCTTTAACAACTATCTGAAACAGACGTTAGATATTAAAGACACATTTCAAATGGATAGCTTGATTTACGAGATCATTAAATATCTGGTATAATAAATAGCTCTAATACTTCTATTGATATTCTCTGTCCTCCAGTGGCACAGTGGTATATCTGCGGACTTACAAAGCTAGAATCCGGGTTTCGATACCCGTGGTGGGCAGATCACAGTTAGTCCAATGTGTAGCTTTGTGCTTAAACTACAAATGAACTAACTAATAAGTGAATTTACTACAGCAACATTTGGGGCACATTGGTTCTCCTAACCCTACTTCTAATGACTCTCGTCAGAATCACAGTTAGCCCAATGTGTAGTTTTGTGCTTAAACTACAGATGAACTAACTAATAAGTAAAGTTACTACAGCAACATTTGGTGCACATTGGTTCTCCTAACCCTACTTCTAATGACTCTCGTCAGAATCTTTGCATTTAGTTGGTTATTTTAATAGACATTCTCTTTAAAGAAAGCTTACAATTAGTCGAAAAATGATGTTTACCTAATTGAACGACTTCTTTTAACAGGATTATAGATACGAGGGATTATCCATTCTTGTCGGAAGATGTGTTTACATAATTGAACGACTTCTGTCTTTTAACAGGATTATAGATACGAGGGATTATCCATTCTTGTCGGAAGATGATGTTTACCTAATTGAACGACTTCTGTCTTTTAACAGGATCATAGATATGAGGGATTATCCATTCTTGTCGGAAGATGATGTTTACCTAATTGAACGACTTCTGTCTTTTAACAGGATCATAGGTATGAGGGATTATCCATTCTTGTCGGAAGATGATGTTTACCTAATTGAACGACTTCTGTCTTTTAACAGGATTATAGATACGAGGGATTATCCATTCTTGTCGGAAGATGATGTTTACCTGATTGAACGACTTCTGTCTTTTAACAGGATCGTAGATACGAGGGATTATCCATTCTTGTCGGAAGATGATGTTTACATAATTGAACGACTTCTGTCTTTTAACAGGATCATAGGTATGAGGGATTATCCATTCTTGTCGGAAGATGATGTTTACCTAATTGAACGACTTCTGTCTTTTAACAGGATCATAGATATGAGGGATTATCCATTCTTGTCGGAAGATGATGTTTACCTAATTGAACGACTTCTGCTTTTAACAGGATTATAGATACGAGGGGTTATCCATTCTTGTCGAAGATGATGTTTACCTAATTGAACGGCTTCTGCCTTTTAACAGGATCATAGATATGAGGGATTATCCATTCTTGTCGGAAGATGATGGTTACCTAATTGAACGGCTTCTGCCTTTTAACAGGATCATAGATATGAGGGATTATCCATTCTTGTCGGAAGATGATGGTTACCTAATTGAACGGCTTCTGCCTTTTAACAGGATCATAGATATGAGGGATTATCCAATCTTGTCGGATACAAATTTGATAAAGAGTTATTTAGGTTATAATATGGTTCGCAAAATCCCTCTGTGAGGTCTCGTTTTCATTTGGTTTGTTTGTTTTAGTGGAAACCTACACAACTGGCCACCTACGCTCTGTCCACTCCAACTTTTAGTGCTGTAGGTCTATAAACTCAGCACTGCCTCACCATAGAACACCAAACTGTCATGAATAAAACTGATGATTCTGGTGAAGCTCTGTTCAATCAGAACTAGTGGTTTTTAAAATATGTTAATTTTGAACATGATGTTTTTTTGTATAGTCATCTTCTATACGATGTGAGTTAGGTGTTTTAACTGCGTAAGTGAATGTCTTAAATAGGAGAATTTTATAAGTTTTCAGCGAATTATCAGTATTTCGTGAAAATGGTGAGTTTAGGCCATGACTATCTTTGGTTCCTTCATAGGCTTCGGTCACAGCTTTTTTTTCCACAGTTCCTGTTTTTTAGGATTTTTTTTTAAAACGAAGCTATTATCTAGAAAGTAATATATCCACAGTTGCAGTCCATGTTGGCCAGTATCTTTTTAATTTGGACAAAAGTATGCCATTCACGTGGGCTAACAAGATCTAACCATCTCTCGTAATCTTCTGCCGTTAGCCGGTTACGACTGTAGCCGACTCAGAAGGCCGCTAAGTATTGTGTAAACTACTAATTCCCTGGCCAATCACATTACCGTTTGGTTTCTCCACATAAATCTACTGGTAACAATTTGAAATCAGACAAATATCAAGAGAAAGTACATGAGGTGAAACAAAAAAGAACATCACGTTCATAAACGATAGGTAAAGCGCTTCCGGCGAACAAACGTATTCTTCCACTTACGAACATTTGGTGCCATTTGTCTACGGCGAACATCAATTTTAGCAGCTAATTCTATCATTTATCTGATAAATTACGTCACTTTATATAGTAAGCAATACAAGTTATCCAGTAGACAACGTTACTCCATTCTAAATGGCATTAACTATTTAACAGTTAATATTAGTGTATCAGTACACAAACATTTGTTAATATTAGTGTATTGGCACACGAACATTTGTTAATATTAGTGTATTGGTACACGAACATTTGTTAATATTAGTGATTAGTACATGGACATTTGTTAATATTAGTGTATCAGTACACGAACATTTGTTAATATTAGTGTATTAGTACACGAACATTTGTTAATATTAGTGCATTAGTACACGAATATTTGTTAATATTAGTGTATTAGTACACGAGCATTTGTTAATATTAGTGCATTAGTACACGAATATTTGTTAATATTAGTGTATCAGTACATGAACATTTGTTAATATTAATTAT
>NW_013669732.1:42976-44828 GCF_000517525.1 Limulus polyphemus
TAGTACATGAACATGTATTAATATTGGTGATTAGTACATGAACATTTGTTAATATTAGTGTATTGGTACACGAACATTTGTTAATATTAGTGTATTAGTACACGAACATTTGTTAATATTAGTGATTAGTACATGAACATGTGTTAATATTAGTGTATTAGTACACGAACATTTGTTAATATTAGTGTATTGGTACACGAACATTTGTTAATATTAGTGTATTAGTACATGAACATTTGTTATTCAAGTGAATGAATTAGCCATAAGAAACTTACTTTCTATATTGAATAGTCTTAAGTTTTCTCTTAATACAACTAGTTTAACTGGTTATAATTGTTAGTTTTTATTATATAACATCAACTGTAAATAAGGTACAATATGAATAAAAACCGTTTCTGTTTAATAAATCATATCTATGTTATAACGTCTATTTCTATAGTGAATACAATTATGTATTCAATAGAGAACATCAGTTGCCACAGTGAACATCAGGTTTCTGATAATGTCATAACATCAGTTCATATAGTGAATAACGTCAGTTTTCTGGTAACATAGGTTTTTACAGTTAACAACATAAGGTTTCTGTAACATAAGTTTTTATAGTTAACAACACAAGGTTGCTGGTAACATAAGTTTTTACAGTTAACAACATAAGGTTTCTGTAACACAAGTTGTTACAGTTAACAACATAAGGTTTCTGGTAACATAAGTTTTTATAGTTATCAACACAAGGTTGCTGGTAACATAAGTTTTTACAGTTAACAACATAAGGTTTCTGTAACATAAGTTTTTACAATTAACAACATAAGGTTTCTGTAACATAAGTATTTACAGTTAACAACATAAGGTTTCTGTAACATAAATTTTTACAGTTAACAACATAAGGTTTCTGTAACACAAGTTTTTTACAGTTAACAACATAAGGTTTCTGTAACATAAGTTTTTACAGTTAACAACATAAGGTTGCTGGTAACATAAGTTTTTACAATTAACAACATAAGGTTTCTGTAACATAAGTTTTTACAGTTAACAACATAAGGTTTCTGTAACATAAGTATTTACATTTAACAACATAAGGTTTCTGTAACACAAGTTTTTACAGTTAACAACATAAGGTTTCTGTAACATAAGTATTTACAGTCAATAGCATCACTTATACAGTAGATATATTGCTTAAGGCACTCGACTCGTTATCTGCATGTCGTGGTTTCGAATCCGTCACCAAACATGTTCGCCATTTCAGCCGTAGGAGCGCTATAATGTAGTGGTTGATCCCACAGTTCTTTGGTAAAGCAGTAGCCTGAAATTTGGCCGTGGATGGTGTTGACTAACTGCCATCCCTCTGGTCTATCACTTTAAAATTAGGTACGGTTAACGCATAAAGACCTCGAGTAACTTTACGCGAAGTTCAATGAACAATCAATACAGTTACCACAGTAGATAACGTCAGTTACCACAGTACATAACATAAGTTATCACAGTAGGTAACGTCAGCTACCACAGTACATAGCATAAGTTACCACAGTAGGTAACGTCAGCTACCACTGTACATAACATAAGTTACCACAGTAAGTAACGTCAGCTACCACAGTACATAGCATAAGTTACCACAGTAAGTAACGTCAGCTACCACAGTACATAACATAAGTTACCACAGTAGGTAACGTCAGCTACCCCAGTACATAACATAAGTTACCACAGTAGGTAACGTCAGCTACCACAGTAGATAGCATAAGTTACCACAGTAGGTAACGTCAGCTACCACAGTACATAACCATAAGTTACCACAGTAGGTAACGTCAGCTACCACAGTACATAACATAAGTTACCACAGTAGGTAACGTCAGCTACC
>NW_013669732.1:45828-53292 GCF_000517525.1 Limulus polyphemus
ACAGTACATAACATAAGTTACCACAGTAGATAACGTTAGCTACCACAGTACATAACATAAGTTACCACAGTAGGTAACGTTAGCTACCACAGTACATAACATAAGTTACCACAGTAGGGAACGTCAGTTACCACAGTACATAACATAAGTTACCACAGTAAGTAACGCCAGCTACCACAGTACATAACATAAGTTACCACAGTAGGTAACGTTAGCTACCACAGTACATAACATAAGTTACCACAGTACATAACATAAGTTACCACAGTAGGGAACGTCAGTTACCACAGTACATAACATAAGTTACCACAGTAAGTAACGTCAGTTACCACAGTACATAACATAAGTTACCACAGTAGGGAACGTCAGTTACCACAGTACATAACATAAGTTACCACAGTAGGTAACGTTAGCTAACACAGTACATAACATAAGTTATGGAACGTCAGTTGTAACAGTGAACACCAGTTTCTGTGATGAATAACACCAAGTGTACAGTTTATAATATACGTTTGACCGCACCCTTGAACGTACAACTTTAAACCCTAGATTACAAACACTAGATTAACAATTTGTTAGAGGTTTTTACCATTTTTTTTTATCTGCTTTACTTAGGATTTTATAACAATAAAATGTAATTTCTGCTTCTTGGCTTCTCGTAACTTGTGAGAAATATATATTATTTAATATAATTGCACTTTTTATGCAAGGAAACACTTTATATGTTCGCAATGTTTGGAATGTTCGCAAATAAAAGAAAAACATTTTAACGTATAAAACAGCCCATGTATAATTCTACATATTAATTTACATACAGTATGAGTCTTAGAAAACAAAATAAATTAAAGATGTTACTGGAATATTTGAAAGATTTGTAGAATCTTTGTTGTTGTTTCTGGTTACTAAAGGTAACAGCGTTGTTTGACTGTAATATTTACCCTTTCTTTGTTGTTGTTTCTGGTTACTAAAGGTTGTTGACTGTAATATTTACCCTTTCTTTGTTGTTGTTTCTGGTTACTAAAGGTTGTTGACTGTAATATTTACCCTTTCTTTGTTGTTGTTTCTGGTTACTAAAGGTAACAGCGTTGTTTGACTGTAATATTTACCCTTTCTTTGTTGTTGTTTCTGATTACTAAAGGTTGTTTGACTGTAATATTTACCCTTTCTTTGTTGTTGTTTCTGATTACTAAAGGTTGTTTGACTGTAATATTTACCCTTTCTTTCACTCTAGCTTTTCACATTTTATACGAAATATTACTTTGTATAGTTTTATATAAATCTCATTCGCAAAGTTAAATTAATCATATAATGTTTATTACTTCTTTCCTGTCCAGATTCCACACACACACATACCTCTCTACATATGCATAATTAGGCTTATCTTTGCTCATAGGCATGTATAGTTATAAAATTCGTACAACAGACTAAAACTTTTAGAACTAACTAACTCTTGGTAAACTTGTTCAACATATTTTCTTTACGGGTTTTTTCATTAACTGCACTGCGCTACTTTCTCCAGAGGAACTGATTATCTAATCTTGATGTCTGAAAAACATTCGTCACCAACATATTATTGAAGGTACGTGTATTTTAACGAAATACATTCCACAGTACGCTGTAAAATTGTGTTTCCGTAGCTTTGACGGAAAGCTCTAGGGAAATTAAAGTACGTATAAATCATCCTTCCAAGTTCTTTAAACGAAATACTACTGCTGTTTAAACCTTTTCCTCGTGATATAATTAATTACATACTGCTATAAAAATATCTCAGCAACCTAGTTGTAGTTTAGGCGGCTACAGATGTAAATATATCTTGTTTCAATTGCACCTGTCGATATCCAGCAGTTGTTAAAATAACAGCCATTTTATTTTTAACAGCTTCTTAAGGTCTTACATAATGGCACGGCCCGGTGGTTAGGGTGCTCGATTCGCAATATGCGGGTTCAAATCCTCGTCCCACCAAACATGCTCACCCTTTCAGCCGTCGTGGGGGCGTTATAATGTGACGGTCAATTCCACTATCCGTTGGTAAAAAAGTAGCCCAAGAGTTGGCGGTGGGTGGTGATGACTAGCTGTCTTCCTTCTAGTCTTACACTGCTAAGTTATGGACGGATAGCGCAGATAACCCTCGTGTAGCTTTGTGCGGTTTTCAAAACAAACAAACAAACAAACCCCCAGGGACCCACATTTCAAATTAACGCCGTAAGTGTTAAAAGAATACGAAGAGTTGAAGAGTGGCGACCGTCAATATTAATCAGAGAGGTTTAAATTATTTTTCACTTTCATTTGTACGTCTTTGAAAAAATATTTAAACTGTGATAACAATTTCTGTCAAGTGTTGTTAAAGTATTGGTTAAGAAGTTTAAGACAAAGATATATATATATATATAAGTAAACTTGATAAATCGGATAAACAGAGTAAAATTTAATGAAAGTACAACGTTTCATCAGGTTAACCTGGCATCATCAGGTACATAAAAAAAATTAAAAAGTAGTTGATGAACCCGATGATGCCAGGTTAACCTGTTGAAACGTTGTATTTTCATTAAATTTTACTCAGTTTATCCGATTTATCAAGTTTACGACTGATTACTTCCTATCATCGTAAAGATATATATATATCATTTTTAACTTATATGCACATTTGTTGTAAGGATTGTCTTACATTATTAGCTTGATTTGGGAAGGACCTAGGTGTCTTGGAGTGTTATTAAGATTGTGGGAACGTTGGATCCTCGCTGGCGAATCGAAACAATTTAACCATTTATTTTGTAATACTACGTACTTCTAATCAGACCGATCTATTCAATTAGTTTATTAATTATTACTTCTGATCTTCGTAGATAACTTGATCTGATCAAAAGTTATTGATAACATAGATTTTTCTTCCTGCGACCCTCAACTTGTTTTTATTGGTAATTACATAACCTTACTGATAATTACATAACCTTACTGATAATTGTATAACTTTACTGATAACTACATAACCTTACTGATAATTACATAACCTTACTGATAATTACATAACTTTACTGATAATTACATAATTTTACTGACAAATGCATATACATAACCTTACTGATAATTACATAACCTTACTGATAATTACATAACCTTACTGATAATTACATAACTTTACTGATAATTACATAACCTTATTGATAAGTACATAACCTTACTGATAAGTACATAACTTTACTGATAATTACATAACCTTACTGATAATTGTATAACTTTACTGACAAATAAATAACCTTACTGATAATTGTATAACTTTACTGACAAATACATAACCTTACTGATAATTGTATCACTTTACTGATAGTTATATAACCTTATTGGTAATTAAATAACCTTAGTGACAGTTTTATGACCTTACTGATAGTTATATAACCTTATTGGTAATTAAATAACCTTAGTGACAGTGTTATGACCTTACTGATAGTTATATAACCTTATTGGAAATTAAATAACCTTAGTGACAGTTTTATGACCTTACTGATAGTTATATAACCTTATTGGTAATTAAATAACCTTACTGGCACTTTTATGATCTTAATGATAATCATATAACACTGGTAATTGTATAATCTTACTGATAATTATATATATTCTTACTGACAATTACATAACCTTATTGTTAATTATATAACCTTACCGACAATTATATAAACTTACTGATAATCATATAACCTTACTGATAACTATATAACCTTATTTATAATTATATAGCCTTATTGATAATTATATAGCCTTATGTAACTTGCCTTTGTTTATTATCTAGTCATAGAAAGAAACCTGAGTTATTTTTTACTAGGAGATGTAATGAACCAGTTCTTGTTAGATCATCTTACTTTGCCGGCCTTGAAAAATACACAAACTATCTTGTTTTCAATTCTAATGGTTGTGAAAGAGCCAAAAATCTAAACTCGGCTACTTCATTTAAAAACTAATATCAAAGAAAATAAAAACATTGCGGGGAGTGACTTGTTTGTCTATTATATGGTGATTCCGAATATGAGTGGCTTTTTCTAGAAACAGATGGTTCAGAAAGTTATATTCAGAAAGTGATGTGACAACCGCAGCTGATATAAGTCACGGTGGAACGGAATGTATCAGAACTACATTTTAGCATTATTTGGCGTTTCTACGACTGCAACATATGAAACGCGATTTACATATGGAACATCACAGCTTTTTTTTTTTCCTTCCATTTCCTGTAATCATTTGGAAGAGCCTAAAATGATTAATTTATTTTCGAATACCAAGGAATAGGCCGTTTTGTTTTTGACTAAACCGATTTGGTGTACTAGAAACGATTTGTTTGCCAAGTTTGTTTATTATAATAATTAGTTACGCGCGCGTGCGCACAAATACAGGAAATGGTTATGTTTATGCAAGTTCTGTTGCTCCAATGTATAAGTGCAGAATACAGAGAGAGAGTACTAATCTGTTTCAAATCAAAGTCGACAAACGCCAAAAAAGTATACTCATAAAACAAAAAACAAGCGAGTACATACACACAAACACACCTATATATAAGTCAGTAAAGTAAGTTTTGTTTATTTTTTTTCTCTTACGATCTTAAAGTGAAACTGAATTGACAGCCAGAAATATGTAAATGACCAAACATTAAAAACAAAAACAGTGTTTGTACACGTAAGCATGTTGGGTTTGGCTTTAGGTGAGGTTAGTTTTGAGACACAAGCGTTATAACAGTGTTACTTATCATTACTTGCGTTTTGGTGGCGACTTTTTATTGATTGACGTCCACGCAAGTAAATTATTGGCTTTTTTCAAGCATGTCATTGAAAAAGGTGTTGTTCAACCTAATAGACACGCAACCATCCCAGGAGGCAATAATTTTTCACACAATTTGATCTAGGTAATTAGACGTTAATTTGAGTCACACCCTCGGTACGGTGTAGTAAAAATGACATAAGTATCTTAAGTAACTTACTCTGGACATCACAGAAGATCGAATATTCCAGTGACGTCCCTCTTACAGAATTCAGGCGAATCGTATTTCTTTGTTTGTTTGTCTATTGGTTTTACCTACGGAAGCACAATGCTTAAGGCGTGGTCGCTATTGCATCACGAATCTAAATAGTAGATTTCCACCAGCACTGTGTGGTATTGTACATTTCCAGACGTGTTGTCTTTGTTTGTTCCAAAAGTTATTGGAAAGGTACACGAGCGCTATCTGGGCATAGCCGTTCTAATTTTGAACTGATAGACTGAAGGAAAGGCAGCTAGTCAATAACATCCACCGTCAACACTTGGACTTCTCTTGTCTGATCGAATAGAGGTATTTGACAGCCGTTCTTATGACACATCCACAGCCCCAAAGTGCGAAAGCGGTTTATGGTTTGTGTGTGTGTGTGTAGTAACGAGTCGCATTCTCTGGTTCACATTTCGGGCACGTGTACCTCTAAGCCACACCTAGTAAACGCAGTTGTATTCGCCATTATGTATATTTTGTAGTTAGGCATGTAAACATAAGTAGTGAATTTTCGCGTTTCCAGGGTCGTTACATCAGTGACTTACAAAACGTATAACAATAGCGTAGCTGTAACTTGGGGCTTTTGTCGTATCCCCAGCAGGTTTCTAACAGACCGTGTCATATATATATTTACAACAATAGCGTAGCTGTAACTTGGGGCTTTTGACGTAACCCCAGCTGCTGGCGTTACGTCAAAAGCCCCAACTTACAGCTACGCTATTGTTGCACAGTTTATATATATATCTATATAACACGGTATGTTAGAAACCTGCTGGCGTTACGTCAAAAGCCCCAACTTACAGCTACGCTATTGTTGCACAGTTTTATATATATCTATATAACACGGTATGTTAGAAACCTGCTGGCGTTACGTCAAAAGCCCCAAGTTACAGCTACGCTATTGTTGTAAATATATATATATAACACGGTCTGTTAGAAACCTGGTTTCTAACATGTTATAAATATAATACATGAAGTGCTGGTCAATAGTTTTCTACAACTGTTGACATTCTTTCTTTTAACAATACCCAACAGTTTGATTAATATGTTTACCTATTTCTTCACTCTTTAAGCATATGAGCATTCTACAGACGACGCACCAATTCAATAAATAACTCATAAGGTTTTAGAGGTGTCGCTTAGGGATATAAAAAAAAACTCACAATTGTTGTTGAAAAAATTAGTGAAAACAACAATATGAAAAGCGATTGATGTAAATTAATCCCATTGGTAACCGTTAGTCACGTGTACGTAATGCTATATATTCATAATACAGAAGGAACTCAATATTTTATTCTAAGTAGGTATTAGATTTATGTCTAATGCCTTACTATGCTAGTTCTTGGTCTAGACCCTAGGGAGCGTTATTACGAAATAATTTTAAATATATTATATACGCCATATTGATTTAATTGTTTAACGCATAAATTCATACTTTAGAAGGTAAAATATCTTACGTGGGTCCTCTAAACAGAAATGATAAACTTTATGGGTTTATAATGCTTAAATTAGGGGGTCCGATCCCTGCATTGTGAGTAGCATTGTACAGCTTTGCGCTTAACAACAAGCGAACAATTTATTTATTTTCCGGCTAAGTCTGCTAGAGCCCCCCAGTGACACAGCGGTATGTCTAAAGACTTACAATGCTAGAAACCGGGTTTCGATACCCGTGGTGGTCAGAGCACAGATAGCCCATTGTGTAGCTTTGTGCTTAACTTCAAAAAACAGAATAAAAAACAAAGCCTGCTAGAATTCTATAATAAACACGGAATGTCTCACACACTCGCAACTAAACCATACATCATACAGTTTAGCTGTCAGCGCCAGTGTATGGTAATGATTAAACAATAATTGAATATTTCAGATGGCAGAGTTCAAATACTCAGATGTATCTGATTCGAAATGCTTTCTTCAAATAATAATCCATCACTAAATTCTAATAAAGTTTGATAATGAATTTTATTTTCATTAATGAAGTAAAAGACGTTTTACTTTTTAGTCACTTACTTCTTTTTTTTGCATTGTACTAACGTAGGGAACTTTGTCAAATATTTAGCGTTTGTTTATATTAAGAATAAAGTTTACAGTGGGCTACTTGTGCTCTGTCCATTGCAGGTATCGAAACCCAATTTTAGGGATTTAAGTCGTGACGCTTGCAGCTGAGCCATCAGGGGTGGGGAAGAATTCTTGTTATTTTATTTTCTACTGTTTAAACCTCCTATGAAACCAGTTTAAAAAATTCTGGACTTTTTTTACTTTTGTTTAATGTTATAAAATGCTCTACTCTTGTTCTTGCCAAGTATTTAAATGAAAGCTGCGGTAGATTTATTACTAAGTACGGTAGTACTTAGTAGTAGGTGTCGACAAGGTTTACAAATAATTCACGCACCGAAAAACCACCCTATTGAATTCCTAAGCGAAAAACCGACTATTCAAAGTATTGATTACGATATATTATGTGC
>NW_013669732.1:54185-58775 GCF_000517525.1 Limulus polyphemus
TATTATGTGCATATATACCAATAATACTCTAAAAATGTCGCTAACATTTCCGGTATAACAATTCAAAAATTTCTAAAACAGCAACTTTTTTTTCTACCTTTTACCTACCTGATCACGTCAGCGGGGCTTGCCCCAAGACGGCTCGGACTTTCACTACAAGATTTCCCCAGCTTACTTGACTGGTCTTTTAGTATCTGCTTTTGATATTCCAATAAACATGTACATGCATGTACTTAAATATCTTTTCAACCCAAAAGGTGGCGCTACATATCGATGGATAGACACGCAACAGTTTCTAAAGGTAAAGTATATACTTTATACAGATATAACATAAAAAGTAAACAAACAAGAGTATTAAAAAATTATGAATTTTAAAATAGAAGAGAGAGACCCTACTACAAAAAGTAATGAAACAAGAATTAAAACCACAAACACAAATTTATAAAATTTAATCATTACTTTGGCAGCTTATCTGTAGGCCTAAGTAAGGATTACATTTTATAGATTTATGGTTGTGGTTTTAATTATTGTAAAAGTTATAATTATCAGGGATGTGGCTATACTGAAAGTTTATATATGTTGTATCCATTCCATAGGCATATAAAACCTGAATAAATAAATAAATAGAAAGTAGGGATCATTGATTATTCGTAGAATTTCTATAAGAAGTGTCCAAAACAAAATAAATACTGCAATAAAAAGTACACAATCAAGTAAAGTGATACTAGTTGGAGAGATTTTAAAACGATTTTCAATTCGTACTTTGGTTATAATTTCAGTTATAATTATATGTGCCATTACATATTGTTGTCAACATTCTCTGTGCTCGAGATTACCCGTGTCTTTGTCACTCGCTTACATAGAGACGATCAACATTCCTGGTTTCGTTATATTCATAGAATAAGCTCATAGATACTACTGTCTTATATTAAGAACTAGGCTTAATTCTTCGAAAGAGATAAAGTCCAGCTCTCGAGATTGCCGTAGTTCTCTTTGTTATTGCCGATATAACATGCCATGTTTCGAGCGTTTCTTTTATTATTATTGTCATTAATTTCCAGTTTCAATTTTACTTTAATTCAGTTGTATTTCGTTCAATTAATTCAGACAATTCAGCTTGTGTTTATGTTTTATTTTCACGCTTATAACCACCTTTTTCATCCTTTCTTGTCCTCGAATCTCCAGTTAGCCGCGGATTCTGAGAACCTATGTGTCTGTAGGTTTTTAACAAGAATATAACAACCCAAGATTCTCACACACTTATGAATAATTTTTAAAATAGCATATTAATAACTTTCATTGATCGGGCGTAGCCTAATGGGTTCGTGTCTCGTTACCGTAAGTTCGCATTATAAGAGTGTCGTTCATATCGTAGTATTTCGTCAGAAAAGAGTAGCCAAAGAGTTGGCTTTAGTCTAACCTATCGGCTCAAACTTAAAGAAGGATATCGCAGATGGCTTTTGTTATCCTAGTGCGAATATCCGAAGCAAACATAATTGTATACTTTCATTAGAAACTTTTTGTTTGAACCTTCAACGCTACTAGCAACGACTGAAACGACCATATTCCTATATGATACGACCTATTTGACAATCCAGAGTATTTCCAACCAACAAAAACCGTTCATATTCTTTAAACTACATATGTTCATATACTCGTTATGTCCAAATCAGGTTTCCAGTTATAAAGCACATATTTATAAAATATGGGATGAATTTATTTGAATGTAACTGTAGCATAATTGCCTGCTTTACTTGGAAACGTATATAATATCAATAACACAATTATTAATTATTAATAACGTAAAAGATAAATTGGCATAGAGCGTGCAGTTTAAAAACTCAACACTTGGGATTAAATAAGAATGAAGCATTCATTAATAGAACGAATGAAAAGAAAATAGCAAAGTACTAAATGTGTGTCTCGAATGTCATTTTTCCTCCAAATATCTTAATGTCTTTGGTGTGGTAGTGTGCTCTATATCTCATTTCTCTTTCAAATATGTTGATGTCTTTGGTGTGGTAGTGTGCTCTATATCTCATTTCTCTTTCAAATATGTTGATGTCTTTGGTGTGGTAGTGTGCCCCGTGTGTCATTTCTCCTCCAAATATTTTGATGCCTTAGTTGTGGTAGTGTGCCCCGTATGTCATTTCTCTTCCAACTATTTTGATGTGTTTGGTGTGGTACTGTGTCTATTATTTCATTTGTTCTCTAAATATTTTGATGTCTTTGATGTGGTACTGTGTCTATTATTTCATTTGTTCTCTAGATATTTTGATGTCTTTGGTGTGGTGCTGTATCCATTATTTCATTTGTTTTCTAAATATTTTGATATCTTTGGTGTGGTGCTGTATCCATTATTTCATTTGTTTTTTTAAATATTTGATGTCTTTGGTGTGGTATTGTGCCCCGTATGTCATTTCACTTCCAACTATTTTGATGTCTTTGGTGTGGTACTGTGTCTATTATTTCATTTGTTCTCTAAATATTTTGATGTCTTTGGTGTGGTATTGTGCCCCGTATGTCATTTCTCTTCCAACTATTTTGATGTCTTTGGTGTGGTACTGTGTCTATTATTTCATTTGTTCTCTAGATATTTTGATGTCTTTGGTGTGGTGCTGTATCCATTATTTCATTTGTTCTCTAAATATTTTGATATCTTTGGTGTGGTGCTGTATCCATTATTTCATTTGTTCTTTAAATAATTTGATGTCTTTGGTGTGGTATTGTGCCCCGTATGTCATTTCACTTCCAACTATTTTGATGTCTTTGGTGTGGTACTGTGTCTATTATTTCATTTGTTCTCTAGACATTTTGATGTCTTTGGTGTGGTGTTGTATCCATTATTTCATTTGTTCTCTAAATATTTTGATGTCTTTGGTGTGGTAGTGTGTCCCCTATGTATTCGAAGCCAGTTTGTCCACTAGAACATAAACTTACGGCTAGAAAGAATCGCCCTCTAGTATTGCGTTTTGAGTTCCATATATATTTTGCAAAAACTACGAATGACACAAAAGATATTCAATGGCAGTTTGTATTCAAACTCTTCTTGCATCTATATCCCATAATAACTACTGAAGAAGTATAAATATACGATTATTAACCGATATATAAGGATCATCAACTATGTAATTATTAAAATCATGTTTTAAAATTTCTTGCTATTTTATTTGTCAAAACTGAGCCTCGATATCGAATGTTCCTGTTTTTTTATTACTTAAAACCCAGTGAAATAATGACTTAATAGTCTACAATCTATTTTATGTTGCTGTTTTTTTATTACTTAAAATCCAGTGAAATAATGACTTAATAGTCTACAATCTATTTTATGTTGCTGTTTTTTATTACTTAAAACCCAGTGAAATAATGACTTAATAGTCTACAATCTATTTTATGTTGCTGTTTGTTATTACTTAAAACCCAGTGAAATAATGACTTAATAGTCTACAATCTATTTTATGTTGCTGTTTTTTATTACTTAAAACCCAGTGAAATAATGATTTAATTGTCTACAATCTATTTTATGTTGCTCTTTTTTTATTACTTAAAACCCAGTGAAACAATGACTTAATAGTCTACAATCTATTATATGTTGCTGTTTTTTATTACTTAAAACCCAGTGAAACAATGACTTAATAGTCTACAATCTATTTTATGTTGCTGTTTTTTTATTACTTAAAACCCAGTGAAACAATGACTTAATAGTCTACAATCTATTTTATGTTGCTCTTTTTTTATTACTAAAACCCAGTGAAATAATGACTTAATAGTCTACAATCTATTTTATGTTGCTGTTTTTTATTACTTAAAACCCAGTGAAATAATGACTTAATAGTCTACAATCTATTTTATGTTTCCCAACTTTCGCCTCAGCGCCGGGTCTAAATTTGTTTTATTATAAAACAAACCATCTAGTAGGTTTGGCAGGAGAACATTAAACTGTTTAATTACACATCTACACAATAGGTTACCACTGCTACGTACAAATCAGAGATCGAACCCCGAATTTTAAGCTATAAATCCTTAAGTTTATTACTAATTTTTCTTTTCTATTTAGAGTACCGTTCCTGAAAGCCCAAGTGTGATATTTTACCTGTTAAAGAATGAACCAGTGTGTTAAAACGACGACATTAATATAGCGTATATAACATATTTAAAATCGTTTCTTAACTGTATTTTATGTACTTCTAATCTGCTAGCCTGTTAGTACTTCACAGAAAACATAACTGCAGAAGAAGCTAGCTTGGTATACAATATTTCTTTTATTAGAATACCGTATTGTTTGCTGTATAAGACGCACTTTTTACTGCAGAAGAAGCTAGCTTGGTATACAATATTTCTTTTATTAGAATACCGTATTGTTTGCTGTATAAGACGCACTTTTTTACTGCAGAAGAAGCTAGCTTGGTATACAACATTTCTTTTATTAGAATACCGTATTGTTCGCTGTATAAGACGCACTTTTTTACTGCAGAAGAAGCTAGCTTGGTATACAACATTTCTTTTATTAGAATACCGTATTGTTCGCTGTATAAGACGCACTTTTTTACTGCAGAAGAAGCTAGCTTGGTATACAACATTTCTTTTATT
>NW_013669732.1:59578-64038 GCF_000517525.1 Limulus polyphemus
TGTCTTCAAAATAAGGGTGCGTCTTATATTCCGAAAAATACGGTAGCTTCATAATTCACTACTATCCTGAACAGAAGACACCGTTCCCATACCATCGGCGATTTATCATAAGTTTAGAAACACTTTGCTGGTGTTATGTTATAAGAGGCGTGGGGGGTACACAAGCATACTGAATTTAGTGATGACTTGTTTTCGAAAAAGAGAAGGAAAAAAAAATGGCGTAGCTTTTTCAACTGACGTAGAGACATTATTTCATTTAGACGTAATTCTCAGTCCAAACCCAAGCGTTCACACGTTTTCGGAATAAGAAATGCTTGCTGGAATAGAGTCAGCAATTTTCAATGGCCCATTGGAACTCTTCTGACATTCCCCTCGATCTTGCCATCATAATAAACTTATTGGACCCGACATCCATGTTGGTGACCCTTTTTTTTTCACTTGTAGTCACTCTTTTGTTTTCTTAAAGAAAGAAATTCGGATAATTCATTCTATTATTATATATATACATCATGATTTTGGTTATTGTTTGTTTGTTTGAAATTAAGCACAAAGCAACACAATGGGCTATCTGTGCTCTACCCACCACGGGTATCGAAACCCGGATTCTAGTGTTGTAAGTCCGCAGACATACCACTGCGCCACTGGGGGGCTTTGGTTATTGTTTATAATCCTCATGATATATTGAAGAATCAATTCAAAATTAGACGAGGCAGAATTGTCTTACAGTATCAAAGAATTGATACCAGTTCATGTAGATTTCTCCTTTTGCCATTATTGATAGATTATTGATATACCATTCTGATTAACGAGTGACGAGTAGAGTTCATAACTTGTGATTGCAGTGTTTTGTAAAGTCATCTGTTTCCTCCCTAACAGGTTATATGAAGTCATCTTATTTATAGATTTAGATGTTCTGAAACATAATCTTCCTGTATTTTAAATTGTTCTTATTTATAGATTTAAAGGTTTTGAAACATAATCTTCCTGTATTCTAAATTGTTCTTATTTATAGATTTAGATGTTCTGAAACATAATCTTCCTGTATTTTAAATTGTTCTTATTTATAGATTTAAAGGTTTTGAAACATAATCTTCCTGTATTTTAAATTGTTCTTATTTATAGATTTAGATGTTCTGAAACATAATCTTCCTGTATTTTAAATTGTTCTTATTTATAGATTTAGATGTTCTGAAACATAATCTTCCTGTATTTTAAATTGTTCTTATTTATAGATTTAGATGTTCTGAAACATAATCTTCCTGTATTTTAAATTGTTCTTATTTATAGATTTAGATGTTCTGAAACATAATGTGCCTCAAGCTTATTTTACAACAATTTTGAATTTCTCTATTCAATTATCTCATAATGTTTTGTTCCTCAGGTAAGATAGCGGTCAGTCTTCGGACTTATAACGCTAAAATCAGAGGTTTGATTCCCCTTGGTAGAGATAGCAGATAGCTCGATATGGCTTTGCTGTAAAAAAAAAAAAAACACACTTATAACGTTTTGTCAGAAGCGCCCCAACAGGCTAGTTAAAGAATAAATATTCGTCAGAACTGCTCCTAAAAACTAGTTCAATATTCATCTTTGAGTTATTGTTCAATTTGTTTGTATATTTCCTGTAAAATAAAGAAACTCTCTCTTATTTATCGCTTATAAACTCACATCAGTATGTGACAATGGAGCGGATTATTTTTATAAATAAATGTCGGTGAATAGTTTTGTGGTATTACTAACCGTGTAGTCATTAATCATAGAAAAACAAACAACTTTAAAGTAAATTATCTACAAGAAATATATAGCATACGATTCATCAATTTCCTAATGAAAGCGTTACCTAGTGGCAATTTTTAAAGATTGTTTTACATTAAAATCTATATTCTCATATTATAGTGTCCCTAGATTCACTATTAAAATGTATTTACTTTGTTATAGAATTATATATAGTAGTACACTACAAAGTATAAAATGGTCTTGTTTTCCTTTTTTTCATAGACTTCCTTTTTTGTTGTTGTTGTTGTTTTATACGCGTGTTGTGTGTTTAATGTTTGTGACGTCATTTTTCTTACTCAACAGTCAGTTTCTATGACATAATTCACACAATCCATTACCAAAAAACTTTACTTCCCGTAAAAAGAAGAAAAAAACTTCCCTTAGTCCCTTAGAGCATGTTAATCGTTTATTCAATGACAGGTGTGTAGTCCCCAGGTGTCTCAGAGGTAAGCTTACAAACTTAGAAAGGCAGAATACAAACCTCGATCTACCGAGACAGACTAGCAGACATTTGTGCACAATTTTTGGGGGATGAACAATCTCCTTCTTATTAAACAGAATAATTAAAAACATATCAGTTAAGATAAAGCGTCCCTCTAGTGAGGGGGGCAGTGTAGTCATAAACCAAAAGCGATTATTTTATGCAAAGAATTATTGAATGTCCCCACGCGCAATAAGTAAGTATCTTTTATTATGTTAATCCTAAGACCCTTATTAAACACCACCAGGTTTCATTCAAGTGCTGAGCTGATGTTTTATTCAAGAAACTAATAACACGAGTAATCGTTATCATGTAATTAGGGCTATCTCATATAAGAACGTGGATAAAATATACTCCGTTACACAGTGCAGCGAAATTCTGTTTTCAACGTTTTAATATTAAAGATCGTGCCACTTAAGTTCTAGAATCTTGCCCTTTTTTAATGTTAATAATTTTAAATATTCTAAAACTTTAATAATTTCAAATTTTCTAAATGCTTTTCCTTTCCTTATAAGCAGAAGAAGTTTCGGTGGTTAATTTTAAAGGTCATATCATCGGACCTGGCATTGGCTAGGAGTACTCGTGCTGGGACTAGGAATTCAAGATTCCAAGGTTCGCGACCCATTGGGAAAAAAAAACAAAAAAACTTCGCAATGTCAGATCTTGTGTACACTAAAAGATTAACTTTCAAATCCAACTATTCAGTAAGACAAGAGTAGTCCAGAAATTGGCGGTGGGTGCTGTTAACTAGCTGCCTCTATCACTTCAGAATTAAGAGCAGCAATTTTCAAACAGCCCTTGTAAAGCTTTGCGCGATAACAAACAAAGAAACCTCATTATTATTCAGTATACTAGACCTGATGTTTGGTATTTTTAACGTTTGATATGCTAATGTTTATCCATCCGAAATCGTCTCGTCATGTAAAAATATACAGTTACTTAAGTTCAAATCTTATCTAACGATTCAATAAACATAGCCAGGGAAAATAAATATCAGAAAAACAAAAAATAAGTAAAGCATTACTTACTTAGTGTGTTGAGTTAAAGACAGATGTGCTGGACATATTCCGGATATGATATACAAATATAAGCATTACTTACTTAGTGTGTTGAGTTAAAATAAGCATTCTTACTTAGTGTGTTGAGTTAAAGACAGATGTGCTGGACATATTCCGGATATGATATACAAATATAAGCATTACTTACTTAGTGTGTTGAGTTAAAGACAGATGTGCTTGACATATTCCGGATATAATATACAAACATAAAGCATTACTTACTTAGTGTGTTGAGTTAAAGACAGATGTGCTGGACATATTCCGGATATAATATACAAACCTAAAACATTACTTACTTAGTGTGTTGAGTTAAAGACAGATGCGCTTGACATATTCCGGATATAATATACAAACATAAAGCATTACTTACTTAGTGTGTTGAGTTAAAGACAGATGTGCTGGACATATTCCGGATATGATATACAAACATAAAGCATTACTTACTTAATGTGTTGAGTTAAAGACAGATGCGCTTGACATATTCCGGATATGATATACAGACATAAAGCATTACTTACTCAGTGTGTTGAGTTAAAGACAGATGCGCTTGACATATTCCGGATATGATATACAAGCATATTCTCCTTGGATCACTGCTTGAATAAGGTATAAGTTTTAGAAAATATTAGCGTGAAATAATATTCTTATTCATCTGTACATTGATATACATTAATCAGAAATTTTAGACATTTGTACATTAACATAGTTTAATTAAAAACATCAGACGTCTGTATATTAATTTGGTTTAATTATAAGCCTTAGATATCTGTTACATTAAACACAAAGTTACACAATGGATTATTTGTGTTCTACCTACCGAGAGTATCGAAACTCGATTTTTTGGCTTCATCAGCCACCGGATTTCCCTTTAGCCACCGGAGGATATTTCTACTTTTGTATTTAATAAATATAAAGAAATAATAAAATACGTTTAATAACAATAAATAACTTTGCCGTATATCAAATCACCATACGGTATATCTCCCTTGCTATTTCATTCAATAAAGAACTCTGGACCGTTAGAGATTGTCTATTTTTTGCCATAGGCCTTTGGAGGGTATATATATATATATATATATATATAGACAGTAATACGAGACGAAGAAGAAGACTACCTATGTGTATATAACTACTACTTGTACGTAAGT
>NW_013669732.1:64059-65372 GCF_000517525.1 Limulus polyphemus
TACGACGACACGAGTTTTATTTCGTCTAGACCGTTCGGTAGGTAGTAGTATATATATATATATATATAGACAGAAATACGAGCAAAGAGAAGACCTCTAAGTGTATAATACGTACTCGTCGAAGTTAAATAAAAAAGAAAAAATTCCATTATTACTCGACCTGGATACGCCAGTAACTAAACACTCTTGGCATAGACCGCAGGTGATTGACACGTGTAGTTAACCTCGAACGAAGACCATTTCAACCGAGATTGTTCTGATAAAGGGGGATTTAATGCCGCGGCGTCAGACAGACTGCGGTCTCTTTAGTGCCGTGGATGACGCCCGCCCTGATTACCTTATCGATTGAGGGTGACAATCAATGACAAATAGCAAACACATGATGAACCACGCGGTTCTTGGGCAATTTGTAGATGACACTAAATCTATCAGTTTTAACTACCTTGGGCTAAGTCAAAAACCAAAACTATGAGGACCTAGCAAACCGTGCTTCTAATTTACAAATACCGCAGAATGGAAGAATAATTAATAGGCTTCACTAAAGTTCAACGTCTAATGTTTAATATACCTTTTAACCACGGATGATAAACGTGCCCATCAGTATATCTTAATCCCAGAAGTTTATTGTAAAATGTCAACTCTGAAAGTTCGTGTACAAGTATTTACCCACACGTGATTTATGATTTAATCAAAGTGTTTCAATATTTGAAAATTTACTATAAAAAAAAAGGTTCATTAGTAGACAACCTTACTGCTGAAAATGTTGGTTTTTGAGAGGAAGTCGATTGTAATATGTCAATATGTTCCTTCTATGCGTCAGTCTGAGTTTCACTGATTCTATTTCTTTATCCTCTATTATTCTTAATATTTACTGAATTAAAAATAATTTCTGAAAATAAATGTATGTAAAAGTTGTTGTTTTTTTACCAATAATTTGAAATATTGAGCCCAGTAATAGTCCTATTCTTAATCCCCTCCTGAGTTCAGGTGTGATCGTGGAGGTAATAATAATAATAAAACACTTCAAAGTGTGGAGTAAAAATGGAGTTGTTTTTCTACACAAACAGTCAGTATTCAGAGTGTGGAGTAAATATGGAGTTGTTCTTCTATACAAATAGTCAGTATTCAGAGTGTGGAGTAAATATGGAGTTGTTCTTCTATACAAATAGTCAGTATTCAAAGTGTGGAGTAAATATGGAGTTGTTCTTCTACACAAACAGTCAGTATTCAAAGTGTGGAGTAAATATGGAGTTGTTCTTCTATACAAATAGTCAGTATTCAGAGTGTGGAGTAAATATGGAGTTGTTCTTCTA
>NW_013669732.1:66372-70991 GCF_000517525.1 Limulus polyphemus
TATTCAGAGTGTGGAGTAAATATGGAGTTGTTCTTCTATACAAACAGTCAGTATTCAAAGTGTGGAGTAAATATGGAGTTGTTCTTCTATACAAATAGTCAGTATTCAGAGTGTGGAGTAAATATGGAGTTGTTCTTCTACACAAAGTCAGTATTCAAAATGTGGAGTAAATGTGGAGTTGTTTTTCAGTACACCACAGTTATTAGACAAACCGTGGGATTTTTCATGAATACAACAGAGTCAGTATTTTAACTGGGGGTATAAATAATTTGTTCTTCCTTACTACAAAGTCTATTAAAATCATTCTGAGTAACATTTCAACACAGGTAGTACTCAATACATAGATCAATCATCAAAAACAATATCCAGCTATTTTATTTATATGCTTTACTTACTTAATTATTTTTAAGGGCAAAGACATATTGAGCTATCTGCTGTGTCCACCGCAGGGAATCGAGCCCCCGATTTTAATGTTGTAAGTCTTTAAACTTACCGCTGTCCCACAGGGGGGCTATATATATATATATATATATAGCGTCATTGAAAAAGCTGAGAGCATTTATTTCTAGCCTAACAAATCTGAAAGTTTCGTTTTTCATCGTTAAAATAATGTTTTGTTACCTCTCTGAGATTTAGATGACCGTTACTGGACATAAACAATTTCGATCTATCTCACTTTTGGTTTAACCATTTGACCTTCAACCTAGTGATCGCCTTCAGAAAATAAATAAAATCTTATAACTCATTGTTCACTCATCAGTGGAGCCCCCTAGCGGCACAGCAGCATGTGTGCGGACTTACAACGCTAGAAACTGGGTTTCGATAATCGTGGTGGGCAGAGCATAGATAGCCCCCTTCTGTAGCTCTGTATTTAAGTAGAAACAAATCATCAGTGGGTGTTATTTTACGAGATTAACTATCTGCTCATTCATCTATAACGAATTGAATAAAGAAACCTTACATTGCTGCCCATAATAACATCTGAATCAATGATTTTCAAGCAACGTATTAGACCTCTATACGATTTAGTTGCGTTATTTATCTATCCGTATTCCTCTTCACCTTTTACATCTACTTTCTATATAACTGTCTATCTTTAGTCCTCACTAGTATATTCAAGTTATCTATTACTATTGAGAAATCAATGGTAAGACTGATGTTCAAAGAAAATTACGCTTTCCATTGGGACTGAACTTCATCCATCGATATCAATAAGAATAATAGCTAATTCGTATCACCTAGTGTCAACCCCAACTAAAGGACGTGATAAAACTCTTGAGAATTAAACCTACACTTCTAGAAATACCTTGTATTAAGTATCACATGTATGAAACGTATCTGCTAAAGAAAATGAACGTTTTGCGTGACAGCGTGAAGTAAAACACGTGACCGCTTCTGAACATTCTCGAGAATAGACAGTAAAATCAAACATTACTGAACTACATGATCTTTTTTTGCTACCTAACCTACTCCTTGATAACCCACGAAAAGTGGCTACTCAAATAATATCTTTAAACTAGAATTAAGTAGATGTTATTTTCTTAAGTAACCTTTTATGTGACGACCTACACTTTGATAACCCACGAAAGGTGGCTTCGTCACATAAAAGGTTACTTAAGAAAATAACATCTACTTAGTTCTAGTTTAAAGATATTATTTGAGTTTTTCGTGGGTTATCAAAGTGTAAGGTGGCCACTCAAATAATCTTTTTTAAAAAAAAATTAAGTATACGCCATTTTTTTAAATAACAAGCAATTTGACGTCGTTTTACCCCCAAACTGTTTATTGTAAGAACATATTTGGCTGCTTAATCCATGAATCTCCTTTTTTATTTCGATATAAATCTGAAAAAAATCGTATCTAAGAACGGTTTTGTTGAAGTTAAATTTATCATTGACCGTTCTCTAACCTTTAGAAATGTATTTCTTCTTTCTACAGAAAAATTCCTGTGAAATTTTGTTGTATGATAAAAATTCCCAAAAAAATACTAATAATCAACCCCCCCTCCCCAGTAGCACAGCGGTATGTCTGGGCAGAGCACAGATATCCCATTCTGTAGTTTTGTGCTTAACTTCAAACTAATAATCAACAAAGTAGTTATAAACTTTATAGTACGACAATTAAACATATGTCATTAAACTTTTTAGGTATAAGACAACCTAAGTATACTGTATAAGACAGTGGAGTGAAAAGGAACCCTAAACACAGCTTGCCCTCCTTGTATCTTCCAGGCAAACGATCTTGGCTGGTCATTCAAATTTGCGATCGACATTAAGCATGCATAATGGACCTCAAAAAGTGATAAAACACCACCCTTGACAGATCCAAATAGAGAAATCAATGTCACAAAGCAGTTTCCGCGTTTGAGGATAACAGAGTAAGATCCCTACAGGTCAAGCAGACACGTTACAAAGCCTGTACAACGACTACACCTGCAACGTTTGTGACCATATCTGAAAGTCAGAAATGGTTCTTCCATTACATATCAGACGACATCAATAAAAAAAACTGAACAACTAATTTTTACTATCATTATTATTACTTTACTGACCTTTACTAGACATTCATACATCGAAGCAACGAGAGAATTCAGTCGTACAATATGTAGATAAAGAGGGTGCTGCCATCTCTCGACGGTATTTCATTTCATTCCAACAATTCTTTTGTAGATTAATCACGTTTCAAACACATAGAATGCTGTCCTGTACAGTTAGAACTTTTCTGCCAAATTTTTAGTTCTTTAAAAAACTTAGCATTTTTTGAAACTAGTAAGTTTATATACTTACTTAAATTGTCAATAAAATTTATGCAAACGGAAATAACTTCTCGTATAAGTTATGTATCCGGTCCGTTTATAAACTTTTCTTTGATTTATTTTACTTAAACTGAACAAGAAAACGAATGTAATTAATTTTAGCGATGACCAACTAGTCGAAAAGCAAATAATAAGCCACAAGAGAGGTGTGTTCCAGAGAAATACAAGTCATTGTACCGCAACAGTTTTTTTTTTTAAACAGTATTATAGGAACTTACATGGATTTTGTTAGCTATACCAAAATTAAGTCATTCTAGCTTTCTTGTCCTAACACTCATATTCGTCATAACCCTATTGTTTTGTTTCTAAGGTAAGTCCCTCGGTAATGCAGGCAAACACTGACAGTTGTTCGTTTGTCTGTATGTAATCACAAACTATTTCAGTTAATCTTTTTTTCTGGCAAGAGATGATTAGATCTTGTTCACCGTTGATTTTTTTTTATGAGAACATCTTACGGATATTTTCATTCGGCTAGCATCTCCTACAGTAACTTTGTGTCTTGCAAGAACTTGAACACACCTATAATATCATTTTCAACAGGTGGGATGGGAGATCTCAGGAAGGGTCTTTGAGAACCCAGTAATTTATAATGGGTAGTTTAAAACATATGGTTGATTCCCTAGTGTTTTAGATTCAAACAGAAGTAATTCCTGATGGAATTAATTCTGTTTGGATCTGAAACACTAGGAAATCAACCACATGGTTTAAATTACCAATTAAAAATACGTACATGATGGAATCAATTCTGTTTGAATCTAAAACACTAGGAAATCAACCACATGGTTTAAATTACCCATTAAAAATACGTACATGATGGAATTAATTCTGTTTGGAACTAAAACACTAGGGAATCAACCATATGGTTTAAATTACCCATTAAAAATACGTACATGACTGTACGTATTTTTAATTTGTAATTTAAACCATATGGTTGATTTCCTAGTGTTTTAGATTCAAACAGAATTAATTCCCTCATGTACGCATTTTTAATGGGTAATTTAAACCATGTGGTTGATTTCCTAGTGTTTTAGATTCAAATAGAATTGATTCCATCATGTACGTATTTTTAATTGGTAATTTAAACCATGTGGTTGATTCCCTAGTGTTTTAGATTCAAACAGAATTAATTCCCTCATGTACGCATTTTTAATGGGTAATTTAAACCATAGGGTTAATTCCCCAGTGTTTTAGATTCAACAGAATTAGTTCCATCATGTACATAGACTAATGCCAGATTAGATCGGTGTCTGCTATAAGTTTTCACTCATGTCGAAAAGGTCTTGTGAACTACTCTCCTCCGACTGAAGAATGGAATTTGATTGTCACTCTTATAAAGCACCCACAATCCAAAGATGCAAAATGCATTTTATTTTAATGTTAAGGGACGCGAACTAAACCCTCAAGCCCCAGTCCAGCTCCGCTAACCGTTTGACCACTCTCGGCTTAAAGTACGTCAAAACGTATATCTGTATTTATATGTGTACATATTGAAATGTTTCAAGAAAATAGGTTTGCATATTGTTATGTTATTAGAAGAAACATCATAGACATTGAACTGTAACATATCATAGAAGTTTCCTTTATAAACAGGGTGTTCATAAATTATCTGACCCATTTTCAAAATTAATAAAAATTAAGTTAAATAAAACCGGAGTGTTCTATCTATAATACTTAGGGCCCGACATGGCCAGGTGGTTAGGAAGCTCGACTCGAAATCTGCGGGTCGCGGGTTCGAATCCCCATCACACCAAACATGCTTGCCCTTTCAGCCGTGGGGGCGTTATAATGTGACGGTCAATACCAC
>NW_013669732.1:71991-74621 GCF_000517525.1 Limulus polyphemus
CCTCGTGTAGCTTTGCGCGGAATTAAAAAAAAAAACTATAATATTTATGAACTTATTAATTTTCAAAATGGGTCACATAATTTATGGACACCATGTAGATTAGAATTCTCAGCCAACAGAACGGCTGCAATAAACCCCGCCAACAACAGACCTAAAGATATTTCTTCTCCTTAGTGTTATCATTATCAACAGAAAATATCAGCATCTATTATAATAATTATGCTCACTTTTTGACTGTTCTGAAAATGTTCGCACACAATACCATCTAAATGCGCATGCGCATTTATTTCAACGGATGTAAATATACTTTAGTGGACATTTTGTACAACAACATACTAAAAGCTTATCAAAGTTTTAAAAAAGGTCTAACGTTAGGTCGTATAATAACATTACAAGTTTATTTATTTATAGCGTTAAGTACAGTAAAGTTTAGCCCTAACTAAAAGTAATAAACGTATACAAGTTACAGTGTTAATTCATCTCTTTATCGAATATAGGCCGTACTTAATAAAAGCTTAGCTAATGTTAGGCCTAAGTCCAGTAGACTTATAGATTTCGGTGTCTGCGATTGAAATTCTTTTGTGTTATTCTAGAAAGCCTATACTTAATTAAATTAGTACTGTGGCAATAAAGAAGCAAATATGGCCGCAAAGGTTTTGTGGGTTTTTACATAATACGTCACGCCACTGTAATACAGGCCGAGCTACGGTCTACTTATAGACTGTTAGACCATGAATTCAGGTCTAGCTACTGAATACTAATAGATTAGACCATGAATTCAGGCCTAGCTACTGTATATTAATAGGCTGTTAGACCATGAATTCAGGTCTAACTACTTTATACTAATAGATTATACCATGAATTCAGGCCTAGCTACTGTATACTAATAGGCATTTAGACCATGAATTCAGGCCTAGCTACTGTATATAAATTGGCTATTAGACCATGAGTTCAGGCCTAGCTACCGTATACAAACAGGCTGTTAGACCATGAATTCAGGTCTAGCTACTTTATACTAATTGGTTGTCAGACCATGAATTCAGGCCTAGCTACTGTATATAAATTGGCTATTAGACCATGAGTTCAGGCCTAGCTACCGTACACAAACAGGCTGTTAGACCATGAATTCAGGTCTAGCTACTTTATACTAATTGATTGTTAGACCATGAATTCAAGTCTAGCTACTTTATAATAACAGATTAGACCATGAACTCAGGCCTAGCTACTGTATACTAATTGGTTGCCAGACCATGAATTCAGGCCTAGCAACTGTATACTAATTGGTTGTCAGACCATGAATTTAGGCCTAGCTACTATATACTAATAGGCCTAGTTACTGTATACTAATAGGATGTTAGACCATGAGTTTAAGCGAAACAGCTGTATGCTTTATATTATATATATATGTGTGTGTTCCTGGTATATTTTTTATTTTTCACTTCCTCCTTTATAACAAGAAATACACTTTTGTGGTAACGACTGGGGAACGAGTAAACCGAGAACCTTAATCACATGATTCACAGCACCTTCCAAACAGGAAATAACTGATTACTCGGTCAGATATTCCAGAAGAACATCTGCAGGCTTGTAACCTTAAAAATCGGGTTTCATTACACATGGAATGCAGAGCACAGGTAACCCATTGTACAGCTTTGTACTTAACAACAACCAACCAGTAATTTCATGATAGTATCCCTATTAGAAATAAACTGAACAATACAGTCACGCGGACTTTCCACAGATATACTATGGTAGATATTATTGTTTAACCATTTCAACTAATGGAGCTATTTCATCGATTTTTATTTATTTTTTTCAGTATAGTTATTTTACGCTATTCGTGTTTATGGCACACATTTCTTATATCTCATACATTTTCTTGCATCATTGTTTAATACATTTAGATATTCTTTAGCAGATTCGCCAGGTGGAAACCAGCATTCACCATGGCAACAACTGTAAACATATTTAACGAAACATTTCAAAACTTATAAATTCTGTCAGCAGTCGTCTGTAAAAATATTTATGGAAATTGGGTTCTATACTTGTAAGAGGAAAAAATATTTAACATAATGATAGCTCAAGGGAAGAAGGTTGTTGAAGAATTCATTCAGTATCAGTAAACTTTCCACGATGAATAATTTGTGGCTGGATGAGTTAATAATTTTGAAATTATCAACAGAAATACAATAGTCATTATGTATATAGATAGGACAAACACGGGATTTAAAAGTTTCTGAAAACACCAATCAATACTGGTTTCTTTACAGTCACCACAAGTACATGGAGGACTTCGTTTGAAACATATTGAGAGTTCGAAAGGATTTTTTTGAAAATCATGTGTTATTTAATAAATGGATAGAAATAATTAGTTTCAGATGTTCTTGGAAACTTCTGTGCCGAGACAGGTGTCCCACAAAGTTCAAACCCAGTATTTTCTTAGTAAATTTCGCACCTAACTTCTGGAATACTACAATTCTCAACATCTATTATAATAACACCCGTTATTGTCTGTTCTGAAAATGCATTCGCACCTTACTATCTTAATTGTGCATGAGCGCGCACTTCATATTGTTACGACATCGAGGTCACGTGACTAGTATCACGCCACGTCATTCTCGAACTTTCAC
>NW_013669732.1:74879-76982 GCF_000517525.1 Limulus polyphemus
CGACTGTTGAAATTAAGTGTATCGTAAAGTTGTACTCGGAAAGAATAAACCAGTTTTATTTAAGAAAGGACTTGTGTCGCTAAAGTTTCATCGGAACGAATTTACGGAAAATCAACTAACGAACGGAGACGTATCAATATCAATGGATGTAAACAAAAGGCGGATGTAGATATTTTGTGCAACATATTAAAAGTTTATCAGAGTTTTTAAAAAGATTTAACATTAGGTCGTAGAATATCATTATATGTTTATTTACTGGTACTATTAAGTAGGGTAAAGTTTAGCCCTAATTAAATTAAAGCAAAATCGTTCACAAGTTACAGTGTTAGTTTATCTCTTTGTAGAACATCGACAATACTTAATAAAGACTTAACTAATGTTAGGCCTAAGACAAGTGGACTTATAGATAGATTTCTGTGTCTGCGATTAAATTTATTTTGTATTATTCTACAAACCCTATATTTAAAGAAGTGCTGTCGTACTAAAAATAAATTTTACAGCAAACGTTTTGCTGGTCTCTGTTAGTACTTACATAAAAGTAATTCATGAAGACAAATTATATCTATTTTATCTTGATGTCCACGTTCACCTACTAAACAGCTAATTTGCTACTTCTGTTTACTAACTTGTACCAGATTTTTCAAAGGTTGTTTGTTTGTTTGTAATTAAGCACAAAGCTACATAATGGGCTATCTGTGCTCTACCCACCACGGGTATCGAAACCGTTGAAAGTCCGCAGACATACCGCTATGCCACTGGGGGTCTTTTTTTTTCAAAGACAGCATTATATAAACGTAGTTCACAGTATTAGTTCCAGATATCAATTCTGAAATTACCTGTTTTTAAAAGTGGTAACCCCTAAATTACCTGTTTTTAAAAGTGGTAACCCTAGATTACCAGTTTTTAAAAGTGGTTACCTTAGATTACCCGTTTTTAAAAGTGGTAACCCTAGATTACCCGTTTTTAAAAGTGGTAACCCTAGATTACCCGTTTTTAAAAGTGGTTACCCTAGATTACCTGTTTTTAAAAGTTGTAACCCCTAGATTACCCGTTTTTAAAAGTTGTAACCCCTTAAATTTTTCAAAATTTCTGTTATTTCTTAACTTTTTTTTCTCAAGCAAACTAAACTTTGTTAAATTAACTTTACTAATAAATAAATATTGGAACCATATGTCTACGTACATCATACAAAATGTTTTAAAAGTGACTTCGAAGTTTTTTCTTGCCCTACCCCAGTTGCTCAGCGGTAAGTATGAGGAATTATGACGCTAAAAACCGAGTTTTGATATATATGGTAGGCATAGCACAGATAGCCCATGGTGTAACTATGTGCTTAACAATAGTCTTTTTTGGTCTTTTTTTTTCTCTTTATACCAAATAATATATTCTTGAATATTTCTACTTAAACTATTTTTATGTAATATAATATCAGTTACTATATGTATTTCAGAGGATGAAACAAGTTATATAGATTAATATTCATATTTTATTGCGTTTAAACGTTTGTTTGTAATTATGCACGAAGCTACACAATGAGCTATCTGTGCTCTGCCCAACACGGGTATCGAAACCCGATTTCTAACGTTGTAAGTCCGCAGATACGCTGCTATGCCATTGTGGGGGGTTGTTTAAACGTTATCTTATCATTTCAACTCTAGACATTCTTAATTTCACTCCCCCCCCCCCCGGTGACTTAGCGGTAATTCCAAATGCTTATAATGCTAAAAATTCGATTTCGATACCCATAGTGAGCCCATTGTGCAGCTTTGTGCTTTGCAACAAACTAACAAAACCTACTTTCACTGTTTGTTTAGTGAAATTCTTATTCTACATTTCAAAACCAATTTGGTTTGCGAAACAAAAATAGCTTTCAGTTACGGAATAGAAATAAATAGCTAAACAAATGATTTCAATCTCCTGCTGGTAGTTTCTCATGTTTAATAAATAGCACATCTCAAGTTTTGGCAACAGTATCATATATATCTTATCTAAATTGTATTATATTTTATATTGTTACGTATCTGCTTGTTTGTTTGTTTCCGGTAGAAATTCTTTCCGAGTATATTCAGCGATACAAGTCCTTTCTTGATTAAACCAATTTAT
>NW_013669732.1:77724-85198 GCF_000517525.1 Limulus polyphemus
GTGGAATTCATCTGCTTCATCAGGAAATGTACCATTATCGGTAGCAGTCACATTAGTGGTAGTAACTTCATTAATGGCTTCACTGTTTCCCAATCAAAACTGGGTAGAGTTTTATCTTCAACAGTGGCTTTTTCAGGTGGCACGTCTTCAGCAGCGTCATTTGTTATGTTGTTCATTTCTTTCCAACTGCAATTTCCTGGACCATGATAACGCCAAAGCCTGTTGGCATGCACCACCTTTGGCTTACCTTGCTGACCACATTTTATTCGGAAAGTCACGATCCACTATGTCATATGGGCCTTAGGAGACTTCCCTTTGGTCTTGCTAGGATTATACAACCACATCTTGTCTCCTGGTACAAAGCTGACTTCAGTAAATTTCTTATCATAGCTTCATGGAATCAGCAGACGTTTTTAAGTTTCAATGCACTTGATGATGAATATCATCCATCCTTTCAGATAACACTTTCACGAACTCTGACACATTTTCAGGCAACTCTTCGTAAGGTGGGCGTCCTGTTATCCCGACCAAACATAAGCTTTGCTGGAGTGTATCCAGTGGCTTCATGCTCTGCTGTTCTATAGGCTATCAACAGTGGAGGGAGTAAGACATCCCAGTCATCTTGGCGGCTATTACAAGTATAGATATTAAAGCAGAACAGGAGAAAGACCAAGATTCGAAGCCAATAATTGATTTTCTAAAAGCAAGTGTTTTGCGCCCTGCTTGGGAGAAGGTGTCTAGCTTAAGCCCTGTGACAAAGAACTATTGGGCACAATGGAACCAGTTGAAGCTTGAAGATGGTATTCTTGTCCAGAGATGGGAAAGTGACTAACTGGTACACAGTTATACCAAGAAAGTTATGGGAAGTTGTGCTGTGTCAATCCCATGATAGTTTAACAGGAAGACATCTTGGAGTTAAGAACACATTGAGTCACCTACGACACAGATTTTACTGGATAGGTATGAGGCAAGATGTGGAAGAATGGTGCAGGACTTGCAGTAAATGTTGTACTAAAAGAAGACCCAAGCATAAGGGACGTACTCCAATGAAGTTATATCAAGTTGGCGCACCAATGGAAAGAGTAGCTATTGACATTGCTGGTCCTTTGCCCCAAACTCGTGCTGGAAACAGGTGCATTTGTGTGGTGATGGATTATTTCACAAAGTGGCCTGAGGCATATGCAATACCAAATCAGGAAGCTACAACTGTAGCTTCGGCTATTAGTGATTTCTTCTTCAGGTTTGGTATGCCATACGAACTGCATTCAGATCAAGCCCGTAACTTTGAATCAGCTGTGTTCCATGAATGCTGCAACTTGTTTGGCATACGAAAGACCAGGGCAACGCCACTTCACCCACAATCTACTATGGTAAACATGTTTAATCATTTATAATAACTCACAACACAAGGTAGCGTATGGTAGGTTTTTAACAACTGTTCTTAATGAAATTATTTAACCTTTAAAGTTTTACTTCTTTGTTTGTTTTATAACATTGGGTTATCGGCGAGGAATGGAACCCCGGATTTCAGCGTTGCAAGTGCGTAGACTTACCGCTGTCCCCCGAAAGGCTTGTGTTTTTTTTTTAATTTTGTCAAGTATGTCAGTAAAAGGGTTGTTAATGTTATTCACCCACATTGGATTTCTTCTATTTGATGCACCGCGTTCATATAGTAAGAAATATATATTTTTTGAAAGCAGTTTTTAATGCTGATTTCAGAAATATAAATTACAGTTTGGAGAAATTAAAAGAAATAATTTAAATGTTTTTTTTTATTTTGCTCTCGAAACAAAGGAAGTACTTTTAGCATTACATATATACATATGTATTTAAAAGAATGCAAGACATCAAGACAATACAAAGTGTCAATGTGAAAATTCAGAAATATTCCTAAATATTTGATTGAACGATTGAAGAGATCATCATTTTCATGCCTACGATGCCAAACGAACTCGCAGAGATAAGAATCAATCATGTTACGATTGGTTCCACATTGTCGCTTGTTACGTCTCTTAGCTACATTCCATGTACTTTCAATTTGCTGCAAATTTCATAAATACAAATTTAAATTTAAATAATTGATTTTTAAAGGAGAAGGAATGGGAAAATATTTTAATTTTTAAAGAATTTTTTAAATTAAATTATTTTTTTAAATAAACACGTAATTATTTACTAATTAGTCTAACTTGATCTAACCTCACATAAACTGACCTAACCTAGCAAAATAAAATAAAAATATTAAAAATATTTGTTTCCATTTCTCTACATTTTAATTTATATTTCTGAAATGAACATTAAAAACTACATTCAAACAATATATTTCTTTATATTTAAACGCAGTGCATGAAACATAAAAGATCACCCAGATTTTTAACTCGTCTTTTCATATTTACAGAAAAGAAAAAATATTAGGTTGTGACCTTTTTAGAAGATTATCACGGACAGCCTTTACACAAAAAATATCTTAAAAGTCAAAAGTACGTAAAGATTATCTTACCATAAGTAGCGTCTGAACTATAAAAAACAATTCGTAAAATAAACCGTTGTTAGAGAGTCTGCAAATGAAAAGACTTAAAGTAAAATAATGTAAAAAAACAGGAAGGTAGCGTACATATAAACTTATGTAGTAGCATATTCTACCAATTCTATATGTCGGTGGGTTCCTTTAGATTACTTGGTGAATGTAATTCACGCAACAATAATGGATCAGTTTATTTCTTTTATAATGTTTCGACAGTCTACGTTCACTTGTACATTGTTGTAGGCCTAAATTTACAAAGAAATGTCAACATGAAAGGAACACTTCACTATTGGTACCACTATCGACTTAAAAGTAAACTTGCTTTTACAGTTTCACGGCTAGTCGATTGAGTAACTAACACTGGCCTGGTGATGAGGGCGCTCGACTCGCTATCTGTGGGTCGCGAGTTCGAATCCCTGTCACCGAACATGATCGTCTTTTCAGCTGTAGGGGTGCTAAAATGTGACAGTCAATCCCACTATTCGTTGGTAAAAGAGTAGACCAAATTTTGGCGGCGAGTGGTGTTGTAGTTACCCACTTTTTCGTCTATCACTGTTGAATTAAGAACAACTAGCGCAGATAGCCCTCGAGTAGTTGTGCGCGAAATTAAAAAAAATAGCTAACACTGGTTTGAATATTCACTGAAGGCTTAGATCTACAGTTGGATGTTTTCACCGCAAAGCATCTTGTTCACTTTTGTTTTTGTTATTTCTTTCTACACTGTATAGTGTTATTCTGTCTTTAATGTTATCACTAGTAAGACTTGCTGTCCTAATAATATTTTCAATAATTTGATCATTCATAAAGTGATAAACTGAGTATACAATGTATGGTCTTGAAATTAAGTTTTTCGTAGTTTCTGTGAAATTGTCTCACTGTTTTATAAGAACGAAGTTTTATTTTCAGTGTTCTAAAGCTATTGTTTTTTTAATACACGATATTATCTGTTTATTTACCTTGTATGTATATATATACATTTAACAATTTTTCGAAATTGGATCATTCACAAACAACTTATGATTAAGTGCAAAAAAGCAAAAAAAAAAGAAGCAGACAGGTGTTTAATAAGTTTGAAAATACATAACAAGTAAAGACATACATTGTGTTGTGCTTGCATAAATTTTGGAAATCCGTACCAAATGTAAATTTTCCTTTAGAAATTAATGTATATTACGCCCAATAGATAGCACTACAATATCATTCGTGAAAACTTCGCTTATATTTATAGCTTTATAAGAATCAAAGTTGACTATACCCCCCTGTAGAGAATGTGGGTATTACTAAGTTATCGTGAATATTACCATTATTTTAAAGATTACCGAGTTAAAGTAATATTTCAACACTTTAAATAAAAGCCATAATTAGCTAAACAATCGTCAGAATACTATACTCAGTCTTATTACTTTTATTTTCACTTGTAGTAAATAATGTAGACCACCATATTGGCTCCTGGATCACAAATCCAGAATTAGTTTTTATTAATATTATTTATTTATATTACTTACGTTATGTCTGTACTTTTGTAAAATAGAAACAACAGCTGTATCCAATCGCTTCTAGTTTTGAAGCGCGATATTTGTTAGGCAGCGGAAGGTTTGGAATCTATATAGAGTAACTCACTAAATGCCTTCAGGAGGATGAGGTCTACCTAGCACTTGACCCCCCCCCCCTCAAAGTCTACAAGATCTAAATTCCGATACTGCAGAAGCAGTCAACATTCCTATATTCAGGTCTCTTAATGGTATAAAACTGAAATAAAAATAACAACGTTTTATCAGATATGAGGCGAAACTTGTTGGGTTTATTTTTGTTTTATATCCATAAAAAGCTTAATCTCTGAATATAGCTTATAATATTTCTTCTGGCGTTCGGACAAGTGTCTGTAAAATTTGCATGTCAAGTAACCGACGCTCACGTGCTTAGTCTCATTGATGTGTGACCTAAATATATCGAATATCAGAAAACTGTCTTTAATCAACTGGGTGTTTAACATCTTGTAAATCCACAAGACCTGGTCAGACAGCTGTCAAGTTGAGAATTGTAATATTAATGATGGACCACACAAGTTAAAAATCACGATATGGTAATCAGCATGAGGTGTGTGCGTCATATATATTTATTTTTATTTTTTATGCACACTGAGCGATCAACACTGTGCGCTTCACAAGGATCGAACCCCGTACTTTAACGTTATAAGCTCTCAAGCTTAGTGGGAGGAACGTACATTATAGGATTTATCAAAAAACCTGTTATGTAAGAGTTCCATATAATCTTTATTTTCATTAATTCAACAAAATACAAAATTTTAAAACTCAAAATTCACTATGAATTGATTCACAATTAACGAACTACTAATTTATCTAAAGTTAAAATATATATAAATCTACTGTCGCCCATTTACTGATGAGACATGCATTATAAAAGCCATTAACAATTTCATATCAGTATATTCAAGTATCTCGTTTTTATTTTCGTGTTTGGCTTACCTACCTAGCTAATTATAATCGTTATCAGCCCTCAAGAAAAAAAATTAAAACTTTATATAACAATATTTCTATATTTAAAAAGAGAACCAACATACTTTTTTCTAGATATAGTTTGGTGTACTACTAACTGCCTTTAATATAATAGAATATTTGAAAAACATATACCTTAACATAAAAGAATTAATCACATATATCATCATAAAATTAAGTTGCTCTTATTGATATACTCCTTGTTTTCATATCCACAGCGTTAATTTACGGGCTTCTCAACAGTCAAAGAAACCATGGAAAATTCAGTCAGTAAGGAATCACTTCTTTCCGTTTCAACATTGACAAGTAACAGTACACTTGTCCTTTCCCTCCTTAGCTTCTTCACAACACTGAGACGTGTCATCCTTACAGTTACAGACGCATGTCATCTTTCCATTTTCACAGAGACAGGTAACGGTACAAACACAGCCGTTCTTCTTTTTGGCTTCTGCACAATCCTGGCATGACTCCTTCTTACAATCTGGGCTACAACGTGAATCTTCGCATTCACAAACAATAGTTACGGTAAATGGACATTTGCCTTTCCCCTCCATAGCCCCTTCACAACACTGAGACGTGTCATCCTGGCAGTTACAGACACATTTCATCTTTCCATTTTCACAGCGACAGGTAACGACACATGTACAACAGCTGTTGTCTTTTGTTGTTTTACAAGAGTGTAAACTTTCTTTAACTATATAAAAAAAAAAAAACTTAGCATTTCACTTTTTCATACAATAAAAAAGCAAGTAAGTACTCAACATGAAGCGCCTTTTTCAGAATGGCGTTTTTGTTAGTCATAATAGCTTTTATCATATCTTTTTTCTTTTTTTCTTTTGTGTGTGTGCGCGTTTTTTTTTTTTTTTGTAGGTCTTACCGTCCTATGACATTAGGTTAACGTAAAACATTTCTTGTTATCAATTTCAAATATTAAGCAAAATATATATTAGTTTAAAAATTACGTTTCCAACTTATGCAGATATTGCAAAGTTATGACTTAAATATTCCAAGAAAAATCGTTTAGGCTTTTAAAAACACAGCCCAACTATATAGGCTGATGTAGTATATTTGTAAAAAGTATTATATAATCTACATACACATAACAAAAGCGTAGCTTCGTGATACAACGATGTATTTAAAATGAATAAATGGTTAATTTGAAAACCTAAAGTCATTTCTTTTCTTGAAAAAACACAAACTCTACAACAATCAATCTTGTTACACTTCACACAATTGTATTTAGGGAACACAGTATTGTTGTGAAGTAACACAATGTTTGTAATACTGTTAGTCTTCAACACTAAGGTTTAACAATGTACTCTATGAGTAGTTACTTTCTTGTAGACAATGAAATAACTTACCAGCTGTTTCCATCTTTCGGATATTTGTAAAGAACCAACACCTCGATCTCTGTTAAACTCTATCGGATATCACACTAGGAAGAAGTACTTTTCTCTATTTCTACTGACCGCTATTTATTGAGAAAATTTTGTGTGTCGTGTGAAATTTTCAAATTATTTCGGCGGTTCGTGTGCAGCTGCTATATAGAGGGAAAACACGTGCACTAACTATCTAATCATGTTTTGTAGAGAAATACGTCAGGTTATGACCACAGTAACTTATTATCGTGTCGCGTGTGTGGAAATTTTAAATTGTCTCTATAGCATTAAGTATTGGTCAAGACTTTGTTAAATTTGTTCATATTAAGAATAGTTATATCATGAGAAAGAGAGAACTAACATATCTAAGATCGTGGTCTCTCTCTCATTTATAATGTTGTAAACAGAATAAATCCAGTGTTGCCTCCATTTTCTTACAATAAACAAAAAATTTGAAGAATACAACCAAAAGTCCAAAACTACATTAATTTATCTGTTTTAGAAATAATTTCTAAATCTTGGTAGCCTGAAATTTAATAATAGAATAAAAGTTTGTATTATTGGTTGTAATTTTATGATACTTTAATCATTTAGGTAAAGCTAAACATGCCTGTCAGTGTTGCATTGTCAACCTTAACAACCGCTTTCTATGTAATTGAATCTGTAAATTATTTTTTCTATAAAATCAAAATTTGATTTAATTGTTCTATGGTTTCTGTGTCCAATAAGATTTTACAGTTTTTTATACCAATTATACTAGTTGTTATACACATGATGAAGACAGCAGCGCATGATCTTGATAATGTTTCAATAGTGAAACAATATAATAATTTGGTTATAGTGTTACGACAGCGGTAGTCACGCGACGCTGGGAGCATGTGCGCTGGAGTTTCTAGAACGATCGTGACTTAGCAGGCAACCTCACGAATGTCCCAGCGTTTGTTACACGCCCTCTTTTTTAGTATATAAGCCGGAAATAGACTGAAGAGAAATAATTGTTAATTGAGTCAAGCGAGCAGTAGGCACCGTAAGTAAAGTGTGTGAGTCGCTGTGAATTA
>NW_013669732.1:86178-90423 GCF_000517525.1 Limulus polyphemus
AGTCTACAGAATATCAGAGCATGAAGCCACTGGATACACTCCAGCAATGTTGATTTTGGTTGGGAACTTCGGTTGTCAGTGGATCTGATAACAGGACGCCCACTTTATGAAGAGTTGCCTGAAAATGTGCCAGAGTTCGTGAAAGTGTTATCTGAAAGTGTGTTCAAACTTGGAAACGTCTGCTGATTCCATGAAGCTATGTTATGATAAGAGATATACTGAAGTCAGCTTTGTGCCAAAAGACAAGATGTGATTGTATAATCCCAGGAAGACCAAAGGGAAGTCTCCTAAGTTGTCTTCTCCATGGGAAGGCCCATATGACATAGTGGATCGTCTGTCAGACGTGACTTCCGAATAAAATGTGGTCGGCGAGATAAGCCAAAGGTGGTGCATGCCAACAGGTTTTGACGTTATCACGATCGAGGACATTTCAGTTGGAATGAAGTGAACAATGGAATAAATGACGCTGCTGAAGACGTGTCACCTGAAAAAGCCATTGTCGAAGAAGAAACTCTATCCGGTTTAGAGAAGGGAAACAGTGAAGCCATTAATGAAGTTACTACCACTAATGTGACTGTTACCGATAATGGAACATTTCCTGATGGAGCAGATGAACCCCACGTGAAGCAGAAGCCAACCAGACTTTGTTGAATTTTAATTTTGTGTTTGTAAATTATGTACATTTAATTAAGTTATTGTTGATAATCTATTGGTTTAATGTAAGTGGCTATTATTCGGGACGAAAAATACTAAGGAAGGAGCAGCGTTACGACAACGGAAGTCACGTGACACTGGTAACAGGTCATGAGTTTCTAGAAGGATCATAACTGTTCCTGGCAACTCTAGTCTTTTCTAGGCGCCCTCTATTTTAGTATATAAGCTCGACAAAAAAAGCGGAAAGATAATTGCAGATAGACAGATATAAAGACAAATAATTGAGTCAAGCAAACTGTAAGTAATGTGCGTGAATCGTTGTAAATTATAGCGTGTGTTTAAGTTAAAGTGACTGTGGAAATTCTGTGTATTGCAAAGTTGTGTTGAGAAAGAATAAACTAGTTTTAATTAAGAAAGGATTTGTATCGCTGAAGTGTCTCGGAGAGAATTTTTACGGGAAATTAACAAACGACCAGAGACGTAACAATATTTCTCCACTTAATGGTGACTCAGCGAAATTCATAACCATCTCATATCACACAGTCATTGGCTAGTTTCTTTGTCGTTAACTATGACTAGGCAAGTTTCTGTTATCTGCAATCTTTAGTACTTGACCCTGTCAATTCGACAATGGCTTTGCAAATCTTGAATATATTTCAAACATAAATTAATACTTTTTTTATTTAAAATAATTAGAAATAAAGGCGAAATGAAACAAAACTAAAACATAAACTGGTAATTGTGTAATCACAAACTTGTTTTACTCTTCTTCTTTTTTATAAAAATTAAAAAAACATTAAAACCTCCATAAAGGCCAAAACATGAGGCTTTATGTGACATGTGATCAGTGTGACAAGACTGAATCTGAAGATCCGTGGTTCAGGTTTAAAATATTGTTACGTCTCCGTTCGTTAGTTAATTTTCCGTAAATTCGTTCCGACGAAACTTTAGCGACACAAGTCCTTTCTTAAATAAAACTGGTTTATTCTTTCTGAATATAACTTTGCGATACACTTAATTTCAACAATCGCGCTATAACAAACGCTATAATTCAAACGAACGTCTCACGTGCTCAACAATATTCTCTCTGACTGCAGTTCAATTACTCATTGTTCCGTCACGTTGTGACCGTCTTATATATACAAAACTAACACATCTCTAGTAAATGCTAGAGCATTCACGAAGGAACAGGATATTTCTAGAAGGACGTGGCATGATACTAGTCACGTGACCTCGCTGACGCAACAATATGCTTTACAGCTGTAGGTGATATATAAAAATGGGGATCAAATCCCATTACTCAGTCAATCAAGAATTTGTTGGTGTTGATGACTAGCGTTCCCTCTAACCTGTCAGTTCAAAATTATATATGGCTATGCGCAGTTAAGTTATGAACGGCTATGTGCACTTAGAACTTTTGTAGCTTTATGAGAAAATTAAATTAAAATTAATACGTGTGTCATTAGAACCTCTGAATAGTATAACCTTTCAACGACTCTTTGTTCGTCTAATTTTAATGTAACACGGTCTCTACTGCCTAACGAAGGGCATCATTCCATAGGGGTGCATAAAATATAATTTCAAATGTTTATATTTTACTATCTATTATCCGAGTTTTACTCCTCACTTCTTGCGGAAAAATAGTCATATCTAAATTACACTCTTCGAATATCTTCAATAATATACATTTTTTCCAAATGTACGAAAAGTCTGTGGAAATAGATCACACAAGACGCCTTTTATGATCAGGAAATTCATGCCAAAAGTAACAAGTCAGTTTCGTACTATGAAAATCGTCTCCTTAAACTAAAGTCCAAATGTAGATGTAATCTAACGAGTAGGTAACGTATTGTTTATTTTTAAACAATCAGAGTTAATGTTACTTTGACGGTTTGAGAGTAAAGATGATTTATAACTAAGCTCTAGGGATTTTAGTTGTTGTTGGTTTATTTTTTTTTTTGTAAGAGCTTTTAATATTCTTCTTAATTTATTACAAATATTTAATTCATTTCGAGTTATTTTGTGCCTAAATAATCAACTTGGATCAATTTACTGAAACTGTAAATTGTATTCTAAATTATTCTTACGTTTGTTTGCCCTCGTACTGTAGTGTCGAGCACCTAGTATATAGTAAGCCAATGCCGTAATGACGTGCAGATATTTTACGTTGCGAAGTAGTAGGCCTAGTTGTTAGATATACTTTATTTACTTGAATGATTGTTTCACCATTATACGACTTCATTGGAGATCTTGTCGAACATGTCAGTAGATAAGTCAGTTTAAATGTAAATTAATGTTATATTTCAGTTTGTATTAGGTTTAGATTCCGTTTAATGCTGTCCAGGCCCAAAACTAAGAAGTATAATTTGTGGACTATAGGCTTAGCGTTTACTCATCTTTACGTTGCGGATGTTTTCGGGAACATAAGCAACTACCAAAAATATCAGACAACTAAAAAATATTTAATGTCAGGGCAATTTTTTATTACAATTTATTTTATAATTACTAAGTCTGGAGTTAATAAACCACAGCATACATGGAGTTTGTTACTAATAGGTATTTTATTTTCACCACATTATTTAAGATTTCCAAAGGTATTATTACAGTCAATACATTTTGGCCTAGTAATATTTTCGTTTTCAGAATTTTAGTTTTACTGAAATGTAGTTATTTTAACATAGACCTATAAATTCTCGTAAATTCATATTTGTGTATAATGTAAACATTATTATTCTCATATTAGTATAACACTTAATGTAATATGTAATAACTATGTATAACATAAGGAAATCAGAAATTAGGCTTGATTTTTCTCTTTTATTCTAACGTGAAGGGCAGCTATTACGTAAATTATATTCCTTGGGCGTTATTATTTCTAGAACCTTAAGAAGATTATAGACGGTGCCAAATACGTCAAGTGTGTAATAGTAGTAGAAGCAACTGTACATCTATACCCAGTATGGAGGTGGCGTATTTCTTTCCATTATTGTCACCGGTGGTGAAATATGGGTGTGTGATTTTGATTCCGGATGGAAAAATAAAGACGAAGCAAAGAAACATCCAGAGTTACCATCTCCTAAGAATTTCAAAACACAACCATGATCTAGAAAGGTTATGTTCATTTTGTTTTGGGACTCCCAAGGACCTACCCTTGTCCGCTTCGTGGAGCGTGAAGTCACAATCACTTGTTTTATTTATTAAACGATTTTACTTCTTCGAACATCCTAGTAAAATATCGTTGTTTGTTGCCTATTGTATGTATATATATATATATGTGTGTGTTTAGCTTTCTTAAAAGGTAATATAGATTAACACACAAGTTGCTTCTTGGAGGTATATTATTTCCACAAACTAAGTTTAGCTTTATATGCCAAATAATATCTATTTAGCACATTAAAAAATATATATTGTTACGTCTCTGTTTGTTAATTAACTTTCCGCAACTTCGTTCCGACGAAACTTAAGCGACACAAGTCCTTTCTTAATAAAACTGGTTTATTCTTTCCGAATATAACTTTACGATACACTTATTTTCAATATTCGCGCTAAAACAAACACTATATCGAACGAACGTTAACTTCAACAATACCC
>NW_013669732.1:91423-94638 GCF_000517525.1 Limulus polyphemus
TTGGCCATCCAATATAAGGAATATTAAATTATCTAATATTTTATTAAGATAATTAATGACCTGTTTCATAATTACTAACCTGGAGTAAATAAATTACGAGATAACATGGAGTACAGAATTATATTAATTCCACCAAATTGGTACAGATATCACACTCCGGGTTTTCCAAACATGATATTACTGCTAATACAGTTGGACCTAAAATGGCAATATAAGGTTTGGTAATATTTTTGTTTTTCAAATTCTGGTAAAATTTATATTCGTGAATGACATAAAAATTATTACAATATTACAGTAGCATTTCATCTATAACATATACTATTTCATATATTAATGGAATATATATAACCTATCTTGAGAATAAGGAAAGTAGCCATTTGGCTTGATTTATTAATTGTACTGTAACGTCGAAGGACAGTTGCTATCTGAATTCTATTTCTTGGACATTATTAATTGAAGACCCTATGGTTCACACAATAACTTTAATTATGTCTCCATTAAATGGTGACTCAGCAAAATTCATGAACATACCATATCACACGGTCACTGATTTGATTTTTTGTCTAACTATGACTAGACAAGTTTCTGTTATCTGTAAACTTTAGTACTTGACCCTATCAATTCAACAATGACTTTGCAAATCCTGAATAGATTTCAAACATAAATTAATATTTCTATAATTTAAACTAGTCAAAAAATTTTTGTTCTTGTCTCGGTTTTAACTAGTAAGGCGAAATAAAACAAAAGTAAATCAAAAAATCCACGAAGGCCAAAACAGAGCGCCGTTCGTGACATAGTTCTTAGTGTGTCCAGACTAAATCTGAGATTTCGTGGTTCACGTCTTTTTGATGCGAAAATGGTGCTACGCATTTTATGGCTACGTGTGCACTATAAGGTAATAGTCAAAACCCACTTTTCGATCAAACAAGAGTAGTCCAAGAATTGATGGGAGCGGTTCAGTACTCCTGTCTCTAATCCATTAGCTCTACATTAAGGATTCCTCTACAGTGTTAGCCCTTTTTCAGCTTTACGGGAAGATTCTAAACGATAACGTGGAAGACTTTAACGTTGAAACTAATTCCCAAAGTGTTAAAAAGTTTTCTCATTTTCTCTGTGTAAAAGATTATCTTTACCAGTTATATATTCATCTGAAATTTTTAAAGAATATTATAAAGTTCTGTATTGAAAAGAAAGAAAATAAAAACTTTCAGTACTTTAGTATAGTTTAAGGGATTTATTTTTGAAAAGGTAAAAAAGAATAAACATACATGACACTAGTTTTGTGATTATATATCATGGTCGCATTAAACAATTATTATTACATTGCTGGTACTACATATGTCTAACATAAACGACAAGAAAAACGAAAAAGGTAAGTGCAGTATTCCTAAAGTTTCTTTTCTCCACTTAGTGTTAATTTTTTGACATTGAAAATATATATAACTAGTGGCCTGTATAATATTCTGAGATAATAGTATTGTTCTAGAACTGCACCAAATAATGTCTAATATTCAAATTTTACCTTAGATATATCATCCTCTTATTTGGTATTCTTTTTGATATTATCACTTCACATCTTAAAAAATCAAACTGTGATTTTATACTTCATTTCACTGAGCTACAAACAGAAAAATTCTGCACCCTATTAGACTGCATTACTAATATCCACTCTATTATGTCAATAATGGGAAAAAATGGTATACAGATACCACACAAAGAATGCATTTATTCACATAGGGTGATATTGGGTGGGATACAGAGGGATGTCACGGTTTCTAGTATTAAAGAGTTAGAAACAAAAAACATATTCTACTAAATAACTCGATCTGTTAACCTCAAAAACTACATTTTACTACCAAAAGTGTTCGACCACCATGATGCGGAGTTTACAGAAAATTGTAGAAGTATTCATGTTCAGACAGTTTCTGCATTTATCCATATTACAGAAACAAGTAATCTTCGTCGACCCTTCCTCGTCAAACTATCGACAAGACTAGCAAAGATCACGGAGAAAACGGCTTTATAGATCTAAGGAACCAGCTTTTGTATTGTGCTTTGTATATTCCTCTCTTTCTGTCTCTAATTATGACTAGGTAAGTTTATATTATCTGCAAACTTTGGTACTTCAACATACCAGTTCAACAATGGCTTTACAAATTTCGAATAAGTTTCAAATAAAAACTGGTGATTGTGTAAGTTGAAGTAATTGCAAATTTGTTCTACTAATTTTCTTTTACCAAAATGAAAAAATATATAATTAAAACCTCCATAAAGGCCAAAACACGAGACCTTATGTGGCATTTGATTAGCGTGAGAAGACTGAATCTAAAGATTCGTGATTCAGGTTAAAAAAATGCTTTACTGTGTAAGTGAACTGAAAACATGACGATCAAATCCCATTATTTAGTCAAACAAGAGGTTGTTGGTCTTGATGACTAGCCTTCACTCTAATCTGTCAGTTCTAAATTAAGGATGGCTATGGGCAGTTAAATTATGGACGTTAGATGCAGTTAGCCCTTTTCTAGCTTTTCGAAAAAATTAGATTAAAATTAATACGTGTGTCAATAGAACGTCGGAATAGTATAACATTTCAATGATTCTTTTTTGGCCTAATCTCAATGTAACACTGTTTTACTGCCTAAAGATCGAAGGGCATCAGCCCATAGAGGTGCATAAAATAAAACTATATATATTTTTTTATTATTTAAACGTGTTAGTTTATCTTCAACAATATTCATTTGACCAAATGAACGATGAGTCTCTGGAAATAGATCACATAGGAGGATTTTTATGATCAGGAACATCAGGCCAAAAGTAACAAGTCAGTTTAATACTATGAAAATAGTCTCATTAAACTAAAGCTCAAATGTAGATGTAATCGTAAGAAGTGTAATGAGTAAGTAACGATTAGCAGATCATGTTACTAACATTAGTCATATGCGTTAGTTATTTTCAAACAATGAGAGTTAATATTACTGTTACGTCTCCGTTTGTTAATTGATTTTTCCGTAACTTCGTTCCAACGAAACTTTAACGACACAAGTCTTTACTTAATAAAACTGGTTTATTCTTTCCGAATATAACTCTGCGATAAACTTAATCTTGAAACTTGCGCTAAAACAACACTGTAACGAACGAGGATATGATGTTGTAATTATAACAGTATTTTATATAACAAGTGAATACTCGGTGTCTTTATGACCTTATGATGTATT
>NW_013669732.1:94794-95876 GCF_000517525.1 Limulus polyphemus
ATTCAAGAATGGAGAGAGCGTGAGAATCACATGATCTCGATGACGCAACATTACTTTGATTTGAGAGTAAAGATGATTTAAAACTACGCTCTAAGGGTTTTAGTTTTTGTACGGCCTTTTAATATTCTTCTTAATTTATTACAAATATTTAATTCATTTCAAGTTATTTTGTGCCTAAATAATCAACTTGGATCAATTTACTGAAACTGTAAATTTTATTCTAAATTATTCTTACGTTTGTTTGCCCTTGTACTATAGGGTATAGGAGGCTTATATAGTAGTGACGTGCGGATATGTTACGTTGTGAATTAGTAGGCCTACTTGTTAGGTATACTTTATTTACTTGAATGAGCGTTTCACCATTATGGTTTCATTTGAGATCTTGTAGAACAAAACAGTGGAAAAGTCAGTTTAAATGATAATTAATGTTCTATTTCAGTTTGCATTAGGTTTAGATTCCGTTTAATGCTATCTACGCCCTAAACTAAGAAGTATAATTTCTAGACAATATGCTTAGCGTTTAGTCATCTTTACGTTGCGGTTATTTTCGGGAACACCTACTAAAAATATAAGATAACTAACGAATATTAAATGCTAGGGCAATTTATTATTGCAATTTTTTATATAATTACTAAGTCTGTAGTTAATGAACCACATCATATATGAAGTTTGTTACTAATACGTATTTTGTGTGGAGTAAAAAATTATTTTATTTTCACCACATTATTTCAGATTTTGTGATGTATTATTACTGTCAATACAGCTAGGCTTAGTAATACTTTCGTTTTCAGAATTTTTAGCTTCACTGAAATGTGGGTACTCGTAAATTCATATTCTTGGATAATATAAATATTTTTATTCTTATGTTAGTATAACACTTAATGTATGAGATATAATATTTCATATATTAACGGAATATGTAATAATTATGTATAACTTATTTTCAGAATAAGGAAAGCAGAAATTAGGCTGGGTTTTTATCTCTTTTGTTTCTAACGTAAATTATATTCCTTGGGTCGTTATTATTTTTAGTAAAACATTATGAAGGTTATAGCTGGTTCCAAATTCCTCACTTAATCATA
>NW_013669732.1:96040-98953 GCF_000517525.1 Limulus polyphemus
TTTTATCTCTTTTGTTCTAACGTAAATTATATTCCTTGGGCGTTATTATTTTTAGAAAACATTATGAAGGTTATAGCTGGTTCCAAATTCCTCACTTAATCATATTGTCTACTTTGGGAGCTTTTTCTAAAATAAAGTAATTAACTTAGAGTAGTAAATAAAATAAATTAGACACATATATTTATAAGCAAGTAAATAGTTACTCCTGCTCCGTTGCGTCCCTCGCTATGATGGATGGTTTGAAGTAGAGATGGTGCCTTGTCCTCCGAGACTATATGGTTCGGCGAGACTTTATTATCGGAGGGATGAGAATCTGCTGTACTTGGCGAACCCTAAATCTTCTAGCGTGTTAATAATCTTCATTAAATGTAATCTTTATATTGGTCTACAATTTGTAAAATATTTTGATTCAACTCTAATAACTACTGCTATTTAACACATTATTAGAGATATATTTAATTGCAGTGTTACCAATTTATATACATAATTACTTGTAGACTGTATATTATGTCCTAGTTGAAGTGTTACCAATTGTTAATTTATAAGGAAAGAGTGGTAGTTTCCGTGAAAAAACGATTTCCCTACAAATATCACATAATAATTTCTGCAATAACTACCGACTTCGCCCAGGACAAATTTCGAGATATCTTGTGTTCGGTAAACCTTAACTCAGTATTCCTTTTGGTGTGAAAATACGTAGGTTGGACGTTTTTTAAGTAAATAACAAAAATCTTTATTTAGACAAATGAAAAAGAAAGCAAAGAGCGCATACCCACAGAATACAATGGGCAGTCCTTTCTTCCTAACTTCCTAACAGTATTATAACTAATGTTAGAATTAGCTTAGTTTATTTTTAGTATATTTAAAGGCATCAGTCTGACACACGAACCAGTTCCAATGTTAACCACCTGGATACTAGTTGTGTGCAACATCATAGCAGATGATAAGGGAGCTATGGCCAACACAATGTACGTCTACAAGCTGTACCAGATCATGCCACACATACTGGATAGGTGGACAGATTAGCCATAATAGAAGATACCTCAAAAACCCTCTGTTACTAGATGGTAAAAACCATTCGGAGTTACCAAGTTACCGGGTGTAAGCAGGGCTTTCCTGTATAAAGTCCTCAGCTAAGGATTATTCTCAGTGATATGAGGATGTCTTTATACTTTTGTGAGTTGTGAATATTCTTCATTTTCAAACATAATTACATAACATAAATCATAAAAGTTAATTTTTCCTTAACTTCTTTAGATTTCGTATTTTGATTTAAATTTTTTCAACCTTTACATAATGTTACGACAGCGGAAGTCACGTATCGCTTCTGGTGCTAGTAACGTGCGTGATGTTTCTCGAATGATCGGGGAAGTCCGAGATGCCCTCTTCGTTAGTATACAAGTCTGGCAGGAAAAAGCCAGCAGGGTTAATGAAGAAAGAGCAGTAGTTACTTTGAGTTCCGTGTAATTTATGCTTCTGTTAGTTTCGAGCTAGTGAGCCGTAAAGTGTGTGTTATGCACTCCTCGAGAGCGACATTATCGAGATTGTGAATCGCTGTGATTTATGGCGTGTATTATAAAGGTTGTTAAGTTTAAAGTGACGAGAAACGTACTGATTGTGGAACTTCTGTGTACTAAAAGTTTGTATCGAGTAAGAATAAACTGGTTTAATCAAGAAAGGACTTGTATTGTTGAAGATACGTAACAATAGTTTGCTTATTCGCTGCTCAGAAGCAAACGTTATTAAGAAACATAATTTCAATATAAATTACAATTTGATGTCTGCGTAAAGACATCTTTACGAAAGAAACCACCGAACTAATGCTAATTAATAAATATTTTTTGAATTAGATAAATTGAAAATTGATAATATCAAAGAAGTATTCAAATGAATCGAATCGTCATCCGAGTGTTTTTAGTGCTTACGATTTCAGACTTAAAACTTACTGTTTTACAGGGAAAAAGTGGTAAAAAAAAATATATTAACAATTTTCCTAAACAGTTTTGTTTAAGGACTGTCAATTGACAAATTAAGAGTTAAGAAATTTCAAACCTAACTTCAAATAACAATATAATAATCTGGATGAAATATATATATATATTAATATGTTTCTATTTTGTTTGTACGCAAAGCTGTACACCAGTCTATCTCCACTTGGCATCGCATAGATGTAACATTATAATATCTCAACAAAACTTTTATTGAAGATTTTCATGTAATCTATATTTCTTTTATTTCAAAATTACATAATTTTACTCTCAAAATTCACTGTGGCTTCGTACATTGATTCCTCATTCACGAACTGCTAACTTTTCTAAAGTTAGACAATATATAAATCTAGTGTCGCCCATTTACTGATGGGACATGCATTATAAAAGCCATTAACAATTTCATATCAGTATATTCAAGTATCTCGTTTTTATTTTCGTATTTGGCTTACCTACCTAGCTAATTATAATCGTTATCAGCCCTCAAGAAAAGATTAAAACTTTATATAACAATATTTCTATATTTAAAAAGAGAACCAACATACTTTTTTCTAGATATAGTTTGGTGTACTACTAACTGCCTTTAATATAATAGAATATTTGAAAAATATATACCCTAACATTAAAGATTTAGGTCACGTATATCATCATAACATTAATTTGCTCTTGTTGATGTACTCCTTGGATTCATATCCACAACGTCAATTTATGGGCTTCTCAATGGTCAAAGAATTCTCGATTATTGAAAGTTCAGTCAGTAAGGGATCACTTCTTTCCGTTTCAACATTGACAAGTAACAGTACACTTATCCTTCCCCTCCTTAGCTTCCTCACAACACTGAGACGTGTCATCCTTGCAGTTACAGACGCATTTCATCTTTCCATTTTCACAGAGACAGGTAATGGTACAAACACAGCTGTTCTTC
>NW_013669732.1:99893-104848 GCF_000517525.1 Limulus polyphemus
CCCATTTAAGCCGTCTCCAGCCATTATTTGGAGTTATTGTGTGAACCATACGAAATGGAATTCTAATTGTTTTATTTGAGGTTTATTGTATTAGTTTTACCTACTCGGTTTGAAATATAAAGAACAGTAAATTTATAGACTGTCATACAATCTAGTATAACTTTCTGTGTACAGAGTAACAAAATTATGCTACTTTAAAGGACTGAAGCCGATTAGCAGCGTATCATTGAAAAATATGAACCAATAAAAATCATAATAGTAATACAATTCTGAATAGATACATGATACTCTTGTTTGAACTTGAAATGTGAAAGTTTAGCAAATTTATCAAATACGAGAAAGTGGCAATTGGATATTCCAAACATTTTGTTAGCTATATATTTGTGTTCAGTGGTCCAAAGCTGTTATTGTTTAGCAAACTGATCCTTAACCGAATTGGTTTTGAAATGTAGAATAATAATTTCGCGAAATTAACAGTGATAGTAAAAAAGCCTACAGAAGAAATAATAAAAGTAAATTTAAAAAGATTTGCTAAATAGATATTATTTCGCACACAAAGCTAAACTTAGTTTGTGGAAATAATAAAACTCCAAGAAACAGACTGTTTCAACATCACCTCACCAGAGGATAGTTCTTTTTAGAATGTTATAGGAGGTGATGACTCTGGAGTTTTTCTGTTGAATACTTCATCTTTTGTTTTTCTCCCGAATCAAAATCACATACCGGTGACAATAATGGAATGAAACTCGTTACCTTCTACCGTTGCTAAAGATGGGTATAGATGTACAAACAATTCTATTAATGGATGTCTGCCAGTTGCTTAGTAACTCTACATACTATACAGAAGTTCACGTTGCATAGATAATGGAATACACGCTGCCTGAACTAATGTGAACTTCGTTCACAAGTTCAGCAATACTCACTCATCAGTAATCATGGATAGCTTTATCCACATTGGTAATGTTTTCATCAGTGGTGGAACTGCTGGGGGTCCTGGTCCATCTTCATTTATTACACATTTTCGGCCATTGTTAAACCAGTCCATGCATTCGCACACTTTTCTTTACAGCGTACAATTCTCTCCACTGTGTACGAAAATTCACAGGTTGCTATCAACCGGTGCAAAAGATTCGATAGACAAGCAACTAATTACAGTTTCTTTGGTGAACAGTGACAAGAACACGGCCATGTTGTTTACTTTCTCAGTAACGCCATGAGTACACAACGCTTGAACAAGACGGATCTTTTTCTGAAGTACAAACAATAATGTTGCTTTGAGGCATAGAGTTCATCGATTTGTCGCACGAAGAAAGCAGTGACGTAAATATTGCCTTAGTTCCTTGAGTGTCGAGCACCCTAATCACCAGGCATTTTAGGGTGGTAAGAGTACTCGGGTGTGACAAGTTGGCATGCCTTTTTTTTTACGTTCAGACGTTAATAAGTGTGTATTATCGGTGCAGAAAATGTGGCATTTACCCAACAATACTTTATTGACAGCCTAAAACATCATCTTCTATATTATTACATAATTTATTTAAACATAAATAACTTATCTTCTAATTGCGTCATGCCACCCTGTATCTCAATTCTGAACATAATATCAATTTTAATGTAAAGTGGGTGGCAAAAGATATGTTGGTCCCCTCAATAATTACTTGGGGGTAAAATGAAACCATGAAATGAAACTCAACTCCTCATTAGATGATGCCCCACAGCCATCCGTGTATACTTATCGCTAAATGTTTAAAAAGTGACGTAAACACTATAGCGTTGCTTCTGGATTATTCCTCTTTAAACTGTTGATTTATATTACAAGGGTTTTATATTAGCATCCGTCCTACAAAAAGCTGTGTTATATCTCTGGATAGAAATAAATAAAAACCCTATTACCCGAGCGCTTTCGAAAGGTGGACTTTTCTTCTTCAGTTTGTCCCTGATAAATGATGGTCCACCTTTCGATTCTTTGTTTGTTTGTTTTGTAGTTATACACAAAGCTACACAATGCCCACTACGAGTGTCGAAACCCGGTTTCTAGCGTTGTAAGTTCACAGACATACCGCTGTGCCACTGGGGAGCCTACCTTTCGTAAGCACTAGGGTTATATCGTTTTTATTCATTTCTATCAAGACTTCTTGAACCTACGTGCTTCTCTAACATCATGAATGTATTATATCTCTATTATTCATAACATCTAGGAGATATATTTAATAAAATCGATTATTTAATGTCTATCAAAATACGGCGGCTAGAAAGAATCAAAGTTTATTGGATTTAATACAAAGTTATACGAATGTTATCTACGCTAAACGTTCACATTTTGATGTGATACACTAGAGGCGATGCAGCTAGTTTACACCTGTGACTCTTGTCAATGGGATATGGCCACCTATCTTATAACACAATGAGCTATCTGTGCTCTGCCCACCACTAGTATCGAAACCTGGATTCTAGCGTTGTAATTCCACAGACATAGCGCTATACCACTGGGGGCGCTTAGAATGGAACAGGAAGATTTTAACTTTCTAGATGGTAAGTTTACTTTGGTTTATTTTGAATTTTGCACAAAGCTACTCGAAGGCTATCTCCGCCAGCAATCCCAAAGTTACCACTGACAGACTAGAGGGAAGGCAGCTAGTAAACACCGCCAAGTCTTACGCTACACTTTTACCAACGATTAGTGGGATTGATCGTCACGCTATAACGCCCCCACGGGTGAAATATCACGCAGGTTCGAATCTAAAATGTATGACTTAAATACACAGTAAAAAAGTGTTAAAACGACACAACTTATATTCTGTAGAATTAACACAAGTCTGATGGATGAATGGTTACAGCAACTCTGTTGGCTGTTGTAAAATATTTGTGGTCAGTTTTATAAAATTACATACACGGAACAAAAATGTGATACAACAATGTATTTAAATAAACTAACTTTTCATTTGTAAACCTAAGTCATTTACTTCCTTAGAAAAACGCACAAAACTTCTGTATTGATATCTCTACAACAATAAATCTTGTTACAGTTCACACAAGTGTGTTTAGGGAACACAGTATTGTTGTGAAGTAACACAATGTTTGTATTACTGTTAGTCTTCAACACTAAGGCTTAACAATGTACTCTATGAGTAGTTGCTTTCTTGTAGACAAGGAAATAACTTACCAGCTGTTTCCATCTTCTGAGTAATTCTAAAGAACCAGCAAGTCAGTATATTTTAAATTGTATCGTGTATCACACTAGGAAGAATTAGCTTCCTCTTCCTCTACTAACTTCTATTTATTGAGACAATTCTTGCAACATTATGTGTCGTGTGAAACTTTCAAGATAATTCAGCGGTTCGTGTGCAGCTTCTTGAACGATCAGCAAGAGGATAAACAGCCATCACGTGCACTATCTAATCGTGTTTGTAGAGGTATATTCAGTTAATGACCACAGTAACTTACTATCATATCGTCGGATATTTCATTATTTTTGTAGCCCTAAGTATTGGTCAAGATTTTATTAAATATGATCACATTAAAAATAGTTAGTTCCACTTTTTGCGTGAGAAAGGGAGAGGGAACTAATACATTGATGACACGTGGTCTCTGACTCGTGTTTGCCTCTTCGTGACTTAGCTCAAAGACTTATATCGCTCGACTCGTAATCTGCGGGTCGCGGGTTCGAATCTCCGGGCCACCATACATGCTAAATTAGGGACGGCTAGCGCAGATAGCCCTTGTGTAGCTTTGCGCGAAAATTCAAAAACAAACAAACAATCTTCCCCAGTGAGCACCACAGAAAGCTCATTGTGAAGCTTTGCTCTTAACAACAAACAAACTAACAACTCATGATTAATGTTGTAAATCCGGTGACACCTTTAAATCAATGAGATATCACAAAATAAACACATAATAATTTTAAAAGGAATGTAATTTTTTCTATTTAAGATGTAACTTCAGAACCTTGATAGTGTTAAGTATTTTTGTTTTCATCTGCCACCAAATGTGTAAGAAGTTTATTACTAGCATTTTAAAATCTGGCAGTAAAGTTGTTGATTTTATACCAATCTTCTTAGGACATATCGTTAAAATTGAAAATAAGTTGGACTGTATCACTAATTTGTGCCATACAAAAAACAGACAATAAAATTAAACTACTACATACTAAAATGTTTATAAACAACAAGAAATATGTCCTTGTATTAAAGCTCCACATTTGGTTTCGTTATTCTTAAACACAAAACTACACAATGGGCTATTTGTGCTGTGCCCATCACAAGTTTCGAAACCCGATTTTTAGTGGCGTAAGCCTTCACGCTTACCGTTGGGGGCTAAGGGTAGAGAAACATTTTGTATATAGTACATGTTGCAGATGGAGCTGGTATTAATCATTCCACTCATTCACTAAAGTTAAAATTCACAATGTTTTTAAAGAATTTCAAAAATATTTATATATTAGTAACTGTACATGCACATTTGCCTTTCCCCTCCTTAGCCCCTTCACAACACTGAGACGTGTCATCCTGGCAGTTACAGACACATTTGATTTTTCCATTTTCACAGCGACAAGTAACTGTACATGTACAACAGCTGTTGTCTGTCGTTGTTTCACCTATTTGAAAATAAAATAAAAAACCATCAATTTCACTTTTCATACAATAAAAAACACAACTACCTACTTAATATAAAGCATGCTTTTTCAAAATGACGTATATCTTTGTTACTCTTTTTATCGTCCTATAATTTGTGTTTTCAGCTGTTACCGTTCTGTAACAGGTTAACGTAAAACCTGCTTCTTGTTGTTCAGTTTGTTAAAGTAGGCGTTTTAAAAATTAAGTTTCCGGTCGCTGTGAAAATGGAAAGATGAAATGTGTCTGTAACTGCCAGGATGACACGTCTCAGTGTTGTGAAGGGGCTAAGGAGGGGAAAGGCAAATGTGCATGTACAGTTACTATAGTTTGTGAATGCAAAGATTC
>NW_013669733.1:0-5474 GCF_000517525.1 Limulus polyphemus
ATATTACACTCTGTATATCTTGTGTTTCTTGTACGTGTACTTTCATTAGGTTTGTGAGTTTCTGTGTTCTGTTAGAGAAAATACGTTCAACTTTCGTGACTAGTATGCATGTCTTAATGTAATACACGGTCCTGTATTTGAACATTTCTAAATACAGATGTAGAAGAAGACTTTTTCTTGAAACGTCACACACACCGACAAAATAAAAAAGGATCATTCCGAATGTTTTATTATCCTCCTGTTAAAGAAGATGTCAGAGATTCTCATGTTGCTCGTTTTGGAAAGCACACAGATATTGGAACCATAACGTTCTTGTTCCAGGACAATTCAGGAGGAATGGAGGTGAGATAACAAATATACATTTTTTATGATTCTATATTTACTTTTTCGTTTATATTGAAGATGATTAGATATATGGAATTAAACAGCTTAATTCACAAGACAGAGGTCGCTGTATAACAGAATTCATGGATTGGGTCAGTTACTTTAAACAACTCAAACGGTACTACATGAACAGAGTGTGAACGTTGATATTTCTTTTGTATCATAGAAACAAACATTTCTTAGGGTCAGGTGGTAAAGAGTAGACAAAAATACTTAACATTATTATATATTTGTAATGTATTGATTGTTAAACACGGGTAACGTACTTATACTTGAAATATATTACCCGAAAAGGCTTAGCGTTAATTATTTTGTCTTGCTAACTCACCAGGTGAAATCATTGTAAGGTTATCTATAAGTATAAAAGTCGAGGGAGACGATGCACCTAACACTAATGGACACATATAACAAATTATTTATTATCTTCTGCCGTGGCCCTCCGATGGATCAGCTGTAGGCTTATGGGCTTTTAACGCTGGAATTCAGACCTCTATCCCTGGGGTGGTCACAGCGCAGATAATTCATACAATTCAAACAAACGAAATAATATCTCCTGCTGTGATTCTAGACCTGTTTTTTATATTTTATCCACAGTTCTAGTTACTCGTGAGTTGAATATTAAGTTTCCTAAAAGTCAGAGTTTACTGTCGTGATATGTTTAACACTCTTGTTATTTTCTAGGTGAAAACTAAGTCGGGAGAATGGATCCACGCCATCCCAATAAAGGATACTGTTCTGGTTCTTGTTGGAGACTTGCTATCGGTTTGGAGTAATGGATTATATCCAGCAACAGTGAGTAAATGATATTAATAGTTTATGTTTGGTAAGTTTTTGTAAATATCAAACACCAAAATAAACAACGTCTGAATAGGGCACCAATAGAATGTGTTTTCTTCCTAGTGTGACTTACAAATGTCTTTTGGAAATTCTTATCTAGAATTTATTATTCTTACATTTCCAGGATTTATTTTACAATAAAAAAGAACGTTTCAGCTATTATACTAACAGTATAGATGATATTTAACGTTTAAATAAAACTAATAATCGATGTTTGAATCCCCGTCCCACCAAGTATGAATTATAATGTGACGGTCATTAGTAAAAGGGTAGCACAAGAGTTGGCGGTGGTTGGTGATGACTAGCGGCCTTCCCACTAGTCTTTCACTGCTAAATTAGGGAAGGCTAGCGCAGATAGCCCTCGTGTAGCTTTCTGCGAAATTCAAACCAAATATATCAACGACTAAGTTTTGTTTCTCTGTGTCGTCATAGATCTGTGTTACGTGTTCTTCACCCACCAACCTGACAACTAACAGTTATCTCATTTTGGATTTAAAGAAATGCGTATATAATACAAAACTGTTTGTTGAATTTCAAGCAAAGTTACTCGAGGGCTATCTCCACTAGTCGTCCCTAATTTAAGTGACAAACTAGAGGGAATGTAACTAGTCAGTATCACAAATTCCATGTTACATTTTACAGTTTCATCGACTGCTTGTTCCGAACGATGAGGCCCAAAGACGACGAGAAAGAAGTTCCTTCGTCTATTTCGTTGTTAGCGACGATGACGTCTTAGTGCAGCCGCTCCATAGTAGGAGCCCAACGACACCAATAAAAACTTCGGATTACTTTGCTCAAAGAGTTTATAGTATTATGAAATATTAAGCTATTTACTTGCAAGTCTAATTTGTTCTCTAACAACTACAGATTTCGTCAGATAATTGCTTACTGTTTCTAATTTACCAGTTTTTTGTTTGTTTGTTTTTCTTTTCCGGTGTTATTTGTTATGTATGTAAACATACACAACTATTCAGGTAATAGAGCCAAAATCAAACAGCTTGGCTTATAAAAGATAAACAAATAAAACCAGGGTATAAACTACACTGTGGAAAAAGTAAAATACATTTTATTAAGATAAGTAACCTGATGATTTAGGATCCATACAACAGTACTGAAACAAAGTCTATCAAATCCCTTTTTGAAACCCTCATTTGTGTAAAAAAAGAAAGAAAGAAGAATAATGATGATAAGAGTAGATATGGATACCTAAACCCGCATCTTTCACCGCATGCAGTCAAGTTGTTGGAAGTTAGTTGCTGTCAGTGAAACATAATTATATTAAAACAGTTTCCTACAACCAGACCCATCAAGGTACGAAGAAGTTTCTTATTCGTAAACTAGTACATACATAATACGTGGTTAGGTAATATCGTTCATTTTGTAGTGCGTGCTTTATAACAGTATAACGTTCAGCATGTTTGAATGAGTTTATAGTTACATTTCTGTTCCCACATTTGTTTTTCACATAGACGCAAGAAACGTGGGGTCAAAGGGCCATTGCTCAGCCATCTTTTAAAGCAGTTTCAGAACCCCACTTTAATAACCTGAGTTCGTCTCAGATATGTGCTTCTAAAATAACATATAAGAACGGCGGAGAAAATAAATATTTCCAGTTCTTAAACACCAATTTAAACTCCGAGACCTGCATTGATTTTTAACAAAGTGCTGGTCACACACAAAAGTAAGGAAGACATCATATTATTTAAAAAGGAGTGTTTGGTTTTAAAGACAAGAATAAAAAATCTTTATACAGTGTGTACAATGCGTGGTTACAATCCGGTACTGTATATTTTATTCAGATAACAGTAAACTCGTGGGCCTACGACCCACATTTACAGGGCCCTCTTTCAAAACTATATAACAAGAAAATATTTTTAATTCAAAGATTATCCAGGTAAATGTAAGACTGGACTTCTTGGTTAGAAATTACAAGTCATGAAAATCAATAATTGATTTTTATTTCATTGCTGTAACTTACAAATAATTCCATAAGTCGCACACAAAATTGTTATACAAAACCAGAAACTACCAATAAATGAACCAAAGAGACTTTCAGAGTTAATCAAAGGGTTGACTGAAGATCGGCGATTAGTTAAATGTGATAATTTTTTTTAATAAGTTCTGTATAATTATGGTTAACATCAAGTCTTTTTATATACAAAAAGTCATATTTCTTAGTGAAGTACTTTTACTAAAATAAAATAAAGTTTTGTCCATTAATATATTGAGTATTGGTTTGGAATAGTCCATGTGCAAAGTAATTTTCATGTTAAAATTAAAAATACTCTTGGTCGTCTCAAATTTCCTTTGTGTAATCCCTTAAACCTCCCAAATGCATTTCAACCGTTTTTTCTTTCATTAAATCCTTATAGTTTGTATGTTATTTTCTCTAACCTAATCTCAAAACTGAATCGGTCAATTCGACCGACCTCGTAACCACAAAAAATCGAAATAAACCTAAATTAACCTTCTTTTCTTACTAGTATGACTTCAGATTGTTAGGACGATTGACTCGCAATCTGAGGGTCGTAGGTTCGAATCCCCATCCCATCAAACATGTTCGCCCTTTCAGCCGTGGGGACTTTATAACATGACGGTCAATGGAGATTTGTTCGTAAAATAGTTGGCAGTGATGAATAACTGCCCGCCCCACTAGTCTTTCACTGCTAAATTGAGGCCTGCCAGTGCAGATAGCCCTCGTGTATCTTTGCGCGAAATTCAAAACCAACAAAAATAAGGGAACTAGTTATTGTATTATATAACGTTTATTAATAACCATTCTATTTAAATTAGTTCGTACATTGTCATCGCAGTGGACAGAGCACAAATATCCTATTGTGTTGTTTCGCGCTGAAACAAAATCCTGATATGATTATTAAAAGCTAATTTCTCACGATAAAACTAATATACAATTTCTGTACTGTAACACGATAATAAAAATATATTAAATAACAAATTCACAATTATTTGTTTATTAATAGATTAAAACTGCAGTTTCTACTCAATAAGTGTATATTATGATGTTCTAGCATCATGACGTATTTCTTACCTTCTTGTATTTAACCAGAATTTTCCAATCACCAAATGTATACTTTTTTTTTATATTTCAAACCTACACAACAGGCTGTCTGTACTGTGGCAACCTCAGGAATTGAACTTTGAACCTTACCGGTAAAACCCTAAACTTGCCACTGAATCACCGAGAGTGATTGGACTTTCTACATTTAAATGTTTAGTAACTTGGACACACAAAAGAAGAAAATATGGCAGTCTTTCAGTTAATATTATATTTCGTGAAGATATACCCAATATATAGAGAGTTATAGGTATTAAATTTATAAATGCTTTTAAATGAGCACTAAAGGTCACGTGACTCGGTCAAATTAACCAACCTCGTGTTGGAAGAGTTAATAAATATAAATTAACTCAAACAAAATATGGAAATATTATTTTCCTCCACACTGCTTAACTAAAAAGTGCTTTGAACTAAAACATTTAGTAAAGTACTATGTTATTTAAATTTGTTTTTCTTTCATTTTCATCATTTACCATACCTCACTTAAAAGTTGTTTCCTCTTCTGTGGCTTTTTATATGCTTTCCACTTATTAGACCCCACTCCCCTTCCCCGAGTTGAAATTTCAGAAATCAGTTCAAAAACAGCTTCGTAAGCTCCTTGCTGCGCTTGTCTCAGTTGGGATTTTGAAAGTGGAAGACGAAACAGAAAAAAGGGGCGGGGGAGAGAAATATCAAACATGACACGAAGGAGATCATCATACCAAGGAATATAACCCCTAAAAGTTCACACAAGTTCAATGTAAGAAAAATAAATAGTGAAATAGAAGAAAGAAGAATGTTTTAAGAGGAGGAAATTTTTGCCAAAGCAGTAAAGAATTTTATATTCATCATGGAGAAAAAACTGCTGAATATATATGGCAACAAAAGAATTCAAACCGTGGATTTCTGTTGTTGTTTTAATCAGAGATGACGGGTTCGATATTAAAAAAGGAATGCACGTGGAAGGTACTAGCACAGCACTAACATGAATATGAAATTCAATAAATTTCATCGAATTTGATTTAGGCAATACCACGCAACAACTTCTGACAGCAGACGGACAACGCTTATCAATAGAGACATCAAGTTTTCTTTTCTTCTTCTTACCTTTTTCTGTACTTCCAAGTAAAATAAATAAATACTAAGACAATGCCTTAAATCTTAGGAAATTTGTTTTTCTACAGTTTTTCACTTAAAT
>NW_013669733.1:6219-7621 GCF_000517525.1 Limulus polyphemus
ATGACTTGTATTTTCTTCTTCTGTGGGTCCAAGTTACTAAACATTTAAAAGTAGAAAGTCCAATCACTCTCGGTGATTCAGTGGTAAGGTTCAAAGCTCAATTCCTGAGGTTGCCACAGTACAGACAGCCAGTTGTGTAGGTTTGAAATAGAAAAAAAAAAGTATACACTTGGTGATTGGAAAATTCTGGTTAAATACAAGAAAGTAAGAAATACGTCATGATGCGTGAGTTTCTGATATCACATTCTTTGTACTAGAACATCATAATATACACTTATTGAGTAGAAACTGCAGTTTTAATCTATTAATAAACACATAATTGTAAATTTGTTATTTTATGTATTTTTTATTATCGTGTTACACTACATAAATCGTATATTAGTTTTATCGTGAGAAATTAGTTTTTTATAATCATATCAGGATTTTGTTTCAGCGCGAAACAACACAATGGGATATTTGTGCTCTGTCCACTGCGATGACAATGTACGAACTAATTTAAATAGAATGGTTTTAATAAGCGTTATATAATACAATAACTAGTTCCTTTATTTTTGTTGGTTTTGAATTTCGTGCAAAGATACACGAGGGCTATCTGCACTGGCAGGCCCCAATTTATCAGTGAAAGACTAGTGGGGAGGCAGTTATTCATCACCGCCAACTATTTTACGAACAAATCACCATTGACCGTCATATTATAAAGCCCCCACGGCTGAAAGGGCGAACATGTTTGGTGTGATGGGGATTCGAACCTACGACCCTCAGATTGCGAGTCAATCGTCCTAACAAACTGGACAGTAGCATGACATTTAAAGGATTTGGTGCATTATCACTCTTAAACGTATTTAATGTCGGCACGGGTATCTTTTCCTGCGCATGACACAACGTTTTAGTGTCTTACATTCAAAATTTATTAAACTATTTTTCTTTATGTTATACCAATTAGAATTGCATAAAATCTTAGCTAATAATCCATATTTTAATAGCATACAAGTTTTAAGTTCTTAATTCTAAAAGGAAATATATTAAAAATCCTGAATTTCCACTAGTGTAACACACATGACAAATTTTGTCCTAGCATGTCATCATCCTTATTTTATCTATCACCCCTCGAAAATATACGAAATTAAACATAAAAATGCTCTCTATAAAATCATTATTGTTTAAACAGACCAAAGTTTTTATGGCCTTCAGAGAAAATCAGACCGTTCATGTCACATCCTCCCTTTCACAATTGGTTGATAGCTCTCACTTACGTTTCATTATATATTATTTATAACCAACAGAAAGTCAGGGTTTTCATCTATCAAATGGCGTTTTGTATAACATAGTGGTTTGAACATATAACCGTCAATGTCACTCTGAATAGCAAATTTTGTTCCCGTGGGAAAGTTAAGGACTAGCA
>NW_013669733.1:8500-10550 GCF_000517525.1 Limulus polyphemus
ACAAATCACTGAAAACATCAAGTTTGTACACAAGTTTTTAATAAAAACTTCAAGGGATTTATACTGGTAAAATTCCAAACCTCTGCCAACTTTAAATACTCCAAGACAGAGAACTTCAAGGAATTTATACTGGTAAAAGTCCAAACCTCTGCCAACTTTAAATACTCCAAGATAGAGAATGAGTAACATAAATAGATTACAAATAAATACAAAAGCAACATTTTTCTGCCATAACTTGGAGCTATGGTTTTCCATCCATGAGTCATTTCGGAAACCTTTTTAGTGGAAACAGAAAATTATATGGGCAAAGAATGTACACAACATGAGGTAAAACACCATTGTATTGGGTTTATAATTGGAACCATGTATGTGCAGCAATTATATAAATCGGCTTAGACCAACACAACATTGTCAGTTTTCTCTCTTTGTTTTTACTATGGTGGCCATTTTATTTCGTAGTTATTATAAAAACTAAAAGTATCATATTAATAAATTTAAATAATGAAATGACAACAAATACCCTAAAAATCAAGGCCACCAAAACCGAAATATTTACAAAAACATTCAAGAATCACTTTGATATTACTTGGATTTATCGTGGCCCATTATCTTAGGTATTTGGACACGTCGTCCGAAGGTTAAGGTTTCAAAGATTTGAAACAGTTTTGTTATTGTCTTATTACTTCAGCCACGGATCTTCAGTTCAAAAGAACTCACTTGTATTTACTAAGTTCAAGGACAGTTGCGCAATGTCCACCTACAGTACAAAAATTATGTTTACCGTTTGGTTCCCACCAACAGTAATAAACGCCATATGCCTTGTCTTTATGAATGTATATGGAGAAATAGAGACAAAGATGAAGATTTATTCAAAAATATTGTTTAATATTACAGAATTCACTTAATAAATGTCATATAACGTTGTATTATTAATCAATATCACAGAATTCACTTAATAAATGTCATATAACGTTGTATTATTAATCAATATCACAGAATTCACTAAATAGATATCATATAACGTTTTATTATTAATTATTATATTTTATTGCATTACTGGTGTTATTTTCAAAACGATCTGTTACGTCTCTGGTCGTTTGTATAAATTCTTCCCGAAGAACTTCAGCGATACAAGTCCTTTCTTTAAATAAAACTAGTTTATTCTTTCTCAATACAACTTTGCAATACACAGAATTTCTTCAGTCACTTTAACTTAAACACGCGCTATAATTCACGCACTTTACATACGGTCACTACCGCTCGCTTGACTCAATTATCTGTCTCTATATCACTCTATCTGCTGTCCATCTCCGCTTTATTTGCCGGGCTTATATACAATAAAAGACGGCGCCTAGAAAAGACTAGAGTTGCCAGGAAAAGTCAAGATCCTTCATCATGACGTATTACCAGGGTCACATGACATCCGCTGTCGTAACAGATCTATTGGTGAGCACCAAACGGAAGAGACCCTAGGGTTTTTTTATTGGATGAACAATTATATTTGATAGAAACATCAAAAGCTGATTACGTAACTGAATTTGAAAATGCAAAATACTGTTTAGAAATGTACACTAAAATAGTGGCACCTGAACCTGGATAATAGTAAATATAGATAGTCAGTGTATGTGTTACTGAATGACCATGGAAACAACTTGTTTCCACTGCTATTCGAACTATCTAACGACAAATTGAATGTAAACTTTTTACTGTTAGTGACCTTGAGCGCATAGCTCGTAGAAGTTAAAAAATCATATGATCCATGTGGATATCGTAAAGGTCTCTTGAGTGTGTGTGTTTTCTTTATAGGAAAGCCACATCGGACTATCTGCTGTGTCCACCGAGAGGAATCGAACCCCTGATTTTAGTGTTGTAAATCCGAAGACTTGCCGCTGTCTCACCGGGAACAGGTTTCTTGAACATGGAAAACGTCAGTGTTTTGAAAAGTGTGTGAAAGAGATCTGAATATGCCGACATTTTGTTATAAAGAAACACAGAAATATAAGCTTTATATTCACACACGGAGTGGTCACAATTAAACAGACGCCACCTT
>NW_013669733.1:11524-19436 GCF_000517525.1 Limulus polyphemus
TGTCTATTCACTTGTGACCACTCAGTGTAGAAGAACAGAGATGTAGGAGGGACAAGATTTATTTGACTGAGCGAAACAAAGGAATGTGCACCATATGGCTGTGCTCTAGTGTTCGCCTTAGGGTCCTGGAAGTTTTTAAGTTCTGGATTAACTTTTATGCATTCTCGTACTTTTTCTGAGAGTAATTTTCCTAATTTTGATGCATATTCACTGGAGCAGATTGAAAAGTGGGAGGCCCATACTGTTGTTAAAATCTTGCTGTCATTTCCATAGTCACTATACCTTTGAAGACGGTTATTTTTGACGACTAATGAAAAGGCATACCGTGAATTGTATTTAGGAGTGTTCATCTCGGTTACTTGGGAAATTGCACATACGTTGCTAACCCTTGGGGAAAATAGTTTCATACCCCTTGTCATTTCAATATCTGCCTTTTTGCTATAGTTATAAAATAAGTAATTTCGTACAATTAACTGAGACTACTTTTGTGTTTGGTTTCATAATGTAATAAATAGTAATGTAGATAACTAGCTATTGTGCTGGACTTTTAGGTATCTGTTTGACTTTCTTATCTAATGAGCAATTAGAGACTACAAATTATTTAACTCTTGGAAGTAACTTCAACATACACAGATCGTAATACTTATTATTGTACATTTATAGTTTTCAGCATGTGTTAAAAAAATTATTTTTCAAATAACATCATTTTTAGACAATTAGAAACATAAACGTTTCTATTTACGGAAATTTAATATTTCGTTCGATTGGCAAACTTGGGTTCACTTTTTGATCCTAAGAATATCGAGGTATGTATTACTATAATGTAATATTTGATTTAGTCTTTTAAGCTATAAAAATGTTTTAATGTAATTATAGTAAAGCTACATAATATAACTTATTACATAATTAACTATAGCACACATCAGAATATAGCGCTTTTCGAGAGACAATACTTTCGTCTACACAAAGTTTGATGGATTACTCATACTATAGTTATAAGTAATAAGTCAGTGAATTGCAACGCGGTATGATATAAACTTAATCATGTTATTGGATTTTTTTCTTCTAAAATATGGAAAAATATAAGTGTGGAGTTTAATATTTGCAAGTTTTATAAAAATTGCTTTTTTTATGCTCTCAATTATTGTAAAGCTATATAAATTAATAATTCTTAAGTTAATAGTATTACTATTAGTATACTGAGGATCGAGAAACGTGGTTGTAATTGTACTATTAGTTATTTGCAGATGACGAATCTAGAAATGTAAGGAAATTTGAGAAGGTTTAAAAAGTCGGGAGTTAACGAAAAAAAATTGAACTTGAAACCTTGAAATGTCAAGAAAATTGTGACCCCTTTTTTATCTTGAATTTTCACTTTTAGGGTTAATCATGTAAGTATTGCCTAGATTATATTTATATATAATATAGTATTGGTATGGCAGTTGTATATTTTAACTGAACAGTGATCAGTCTTTCTATGATATCTTTGTGATAATTTTAATCTTAGATTATCTAATTTATTATATTTATCAATAGGTTAGAACAAATACTAACTTTTATAAACACTACAAAAAAAATTGCCCGTTGAACCCTGTTTTCAGTGGTACTCTGGTACCAGTAGTGTTGCAAAAAAATCATCACTTGAATCGAAACAACGTCAATGAGATTAACATTCTCAAATAAGATGATTCTAAGTGTGTTGTCCAAACATGCATGAAAATGAAATGTATTATTTGATATCAAAGAAGCACTAAACCTAATTTTATATCATTTGTTGACTTTTTGAGATCTAACTTGCATGTTTTTCCCAACAGTGGCATCCATATGTCACACGTTATTAATATCCTTATAGTTTTAATACAATTCAATAATTAGTTGGGATAATAAAGGCTTACCTCAATTTAAATTTTTTGGCCTAAACCCGCCTACTACATTCCTATGGATTAGTTCCTCTGTTTCCCAAATTTTAGGAAATGAACGAAGCACTGGGAAGATGATGTATATTTATTAAATATTATATTTTATTCAAGTGGACTTAGGTCTGAAATGAATAAGAATAATTAACATGTGCCAGATAGGCCTTCATTATTTCAAGATCAGAAACTTGTATGCTGAAGATATAGCTACTTACCTCACAATGAACTTTCAACATGCAAAGAAAGACATCTGGGGCAATGTGCTGGGCTTTTAACTTCAGCTTTCTCTTTGTTGTAGAGCAGTTATGTTACTGTCTTCATGAGCTTACACCAAAGACACCACTTTAACATTTTAATGATGCTACTCTTTAAAAACTGTTCATTTTTTCTAAATACAGCAAATTAGTAAATATGTGGCCTCAAAAGTAGTACAAAACAAACTAATACAAGGTTATTTCTAAAACAATTCATATCCTGTTGTGCTCCTAATCAGAGTTTTGTGTTAAAACCATAAGATGTGGTCTACACAGATACTATCATCATCATTGTTTTAATGATTCACTAAAACATAATTTCTTGCTAAATAATTTATATCTATCCACGTTTTTGTTCAGTAAATAATAATAATTAAATAAGTTGTGTGTTCCAAAAAACAGTACCTTAAATTTAGATTATAATTGTGCTAATTTTGATTGTTGGAATTTTTTTCATTCTGATTATATTTGCCCCCAAAATGTTATGTAATCTTATCTTGTACTTTATTAGTTTAAAAGCATTATTTATAATAAATGGTGCCAATTGCAAATAAACGAAAGTTAAAACAGTGATGAAGATGATAGTATCTGTGTAGACTGCATGCTTTAAATATTTTTGTAGACTGCACACTATAGTAGTACCAACATTTTGTAGTTAGTGTGATACTACTGAAAATTGACTGCTTTTGAGAAAGGTATGTGACAACTGTTTCCATGCACAATATTCATACACCACTTTATACCATAAAAATGCATTCAGATTGGAGAGTTAGAATTTCAATGGTAATGATATTACATTGGAAAACAAAGGAATATGGGCCAACTTGGTAACTCAGAACTATTCAGAAAGTGACCTGTAACAAGTTGTACCCCAGCCTCCAGCCATGGTAACATCTTGTCATAGGTGAGAATCCATGAACATAAAGAAAGATCAGTGGCAAAGGTCATCCACATACCCCAAGCAACACAATGAAGACTCCCTATCTGTAAAAGTGGCACAAGTCACATGAACAACTGTTGCTTCCACAACATATCCATGTAAATGATGCAGCACCCATGAATTTCTCTGTGATTTGAGCATTGAAACTGGTGTGGGAAAACTATCATCCTTGTACACTAGATAGCTTATGGAAAGTATGCGAGATGGAGTGGAGTGAGTTTGAAATAACAGCCTTTTGCAGTGAAAATTACACTGCAATACTATTTTCAAGATGCACAGTCATCAGATAAAGCATTACCGGACTTGACGACATGGACTGTAATAAGATAATGAGGCTCCAACGTTGTTTTAACATAATGTACTCGACCTATGTACTTCAGAGTTTAATGATTTTGCCCTAAGTTTTCTCCTTCTGTTCTAACAACAGCTACTATCGGGTTGATACTCCTTTCCTTGGCATACTGTATTTAAGTACAAATTGTAGTATAAATTTTCCACCCTATTTTATAGAAATGATAATAAAATTATTTGTAGTTTGGTACTCTAATCAATGTATGTTATGAAAGGGCATGTCATTCCAAAAGTTACAAGCATTGGAAGAGAGAACCTGGTGTCAAATACCAATATCATTAGTATGTGAGGTGGGTGAAAACCTCTTTTATACTGTTAGACTATGACAGGTTATTGAAAGGCAGCGATCGCAAATTTTGTAAATACTAGTTCCCCGTTGGATCAGCAGTAAATTTACAGACTTGCAATGCTAAAATTTGGAGTTTGATTCTCTGTAATAGACAGAATACAGAAAGATGTATTGAACTAAAACAAACTTTTGAATCCTTTATTGCATCTCCAGCTTCAATACCGTTCACAAACATAAGCAGCCACATTTCATGTACAGATTTATTTTTGTTCCACAGCATAGTAGGCTGCTATTCACTATGATAAAACTTACAAAAAACATATGCTACACTGAGCAGGAAATGCATTAGGTACAGGTCTCAACAGAGTTTTATCTAAATTTAATATTTCATGTGAATGTAACATTGTGAGTAGAGTTGAGGATGAGATAAAGTGAAGAATTCTTGTGTCTTGTAAATAACAATTTGAAGCAAATTTTGAGCCAGCTTAACTCACCTCTCTTTATCCGTTTTAAAATTGGAAATTTCTACTAACTTTCACTAACATTGTCTTCCGTCTAAATTCAATAAGGTGAGAAGTACTGAGGTTTTGTTGTAAAATTTAAATTTGTTTTTGTATTTCACAAACTCCTAATGTTTTTGTTGAAAACATGAAGAACATTATTTCTATTATGTATTTCTTTTATCACTCATAAGAAACTAAATATTATACTGAATGCTTTTATGTCAAAAGATTTTAACTGCAGTTAGATTTAAATGGGTTTCAGAATACTTGCTATTTTATGAAACATGTCTGTAAATAATCTCAAATTAGCATAAAGCGTGTAATTCTTAAGACTTTGTATGAGGTGAAATGCAAATCTATATGGATTTTATTCTTGTTATAGACATAGCACTTGTGAACTTTTCAATTATGATAGAAACCTTTGAATCTGTTATCAATTATTGGTTGGTTCAAGTATATAACTGTTTTAGTCCTTTTCTTATTGAGTATGAAAATTTTATGTTATTAGGTCAATTATTATGAGGGCTTTCCAGTTTGGAATTTGGTTATCAACTGTACATCTATTTGGGAATGTCTTTAGTCAACCAGCTACAAGATACTAATTGGTATCTCCATTGATGACTTGAGTTGCTATGAAGTAATGATACAGAGGTGAGATTAGTTTTTTAAATTGGAATTTTATACACACAATAAATGATCTGGCATTTTTACACAACTAACTTTGAGTGAGAATATGGGGTGAAGAAAATGAAGGAGACATATTTAATCATGACTGACTGAAATATATGCATCTAGCATAGAGTAATGCAGCAGTGGATATTATCAAATTTTGTAGCTAAAATGTTAATATTTGATGGAAGGTTACTAGAATCCAAAGAGAAAAATGTAACAGCTGACTTAATTCTATACTACTTCTACACATTGAGGAGACTGCTTTCAGAAGCAGTTCTAACTGTAATGTAGCAGAAACCTTAATTTTAATTGTTACTGTGTCACATTTAATGAATTATATTTGTCTACAGGTTGTCAATGGGTGTTTTTGGTTTATTTTAATAGGTTTGAAAACTGTTTTGAAGACTATGCTGCCTTATAAAAACTCGTGACCAATAATTCTCTAAATGAAGAAAATAGGCATTTGTAACTGGCGGATATTGCATTTCATGATTCCATTCCGTGTGTGGAATCTGATTGATGCTTTAATATGAGGAGATCCAATGTTAGTCAAGAAATAGCAGCTTTGAAATCTGATTTGGCTTTTGATCTTGAGAAGGCAAGTGCATTTCATGATTCCATTCCGTGTGTGGAATCTGATTGATGCTTTAATATGAGGAGGTCCAATGTTAGTCAAGAAATAGCAGCTTTGAAATCTGACTTGGCTTTTGATCTTGAGAAGGCAAGTGCAAATGATGAACTTAGAACTGTAGAATCAAACTTATGTTTTAATATGCTTAGAACTAATGCTAACCAAGAACAACAGGCTGCAGATTTAGATTCATCCCTCAATATCAACAGACCTAATGCAAATCAAGAACTATTGGCTGTGGATTCAAATTCACTTCTTAGCATCAGCAGATCTAATGCTAATCAAGTAAGGGAATGTTTAATGGAAAATACGTCTGTAACCCCAGAGAAACCTCATGAACAAGAGAAGAAATCGTCTTTCCAAATAACAAGTGTCACAGCTCAAAGAGCCATATTAAATCTGCATAGTGATTTTTGTGAGTTAAATTTGGAAATCCTAAATGGAAGAAAAAGAATGGATGTGGATAATGGTCAGTCTTCTGAGGACACAAATGGCTGTAGTGGTAGCAGTAGCAGCAATAGTTATAGTACTAGTACCATTAACAGCAATATGGTACAATCCCCTATTTCCTCTAGTCCATCTGTACCTGTAGGTTCTGAACCCCCGGAGTTCGTCCCTTCTGGGAATATTATTGATTCCAAAATACCTTTCTCCTTTTCTTCAGATACTACAGCTTTTTCAGAAAATGTAATGAAACTACAAATGGATCAACAAGTATTATCATTGGTAACAACTTGTGTCACATCTAGCAACACCAATAAGTTATCTATGGCTCCCATATCTCATGAAAAACAAGATCGATTTAAGATTGTGAAACTTGTGAGTAATGATCCTGTTAAACGAGGCCGATGGGCTTGCACTGACTTTACTGATAAAAATGTAGCTCATCAAGGTATTGCCAAGTGTGAGATGTCTCCTGAAGACAACTTTGCTATAGGATCCAGTAATACTGGATTACCAAATGCACTTTATAACGAACGTGTTGTTAACAATTCAGGTAGTGCTTCACATTATTTAATAAACCAAACATATCCAGTAATTCCTGCTGAAGAGTTGACACTAAGCACTCACCAACACTCTCTTCCTTTATACAAAATTATTTTTCCCGTAAGTGAAGCATCACAAAGCAATCCAGTCAATCCAAACCAGAATGTAGAAGATGTTTATTCTCAGGCTATTACTTTTTCAAACCAGGTCCATTCAGTTCGTATTCCACAATTATCACATTATGTTTCCCAAGAGCCTATTCTTACTCAAACTCATCCCAAGAATATTTCAGAGATTATATGTGAAACACTTACAGAAGAAAAATCTATAAGTCATCAAGCCATTTCTGAAGTTACTGATCTGACATCAACACCTCAATTATGTGTTCCAAGTACTTCAGACTTTCAGAATTGTAACTCGCAAGTCCTACATTCAGGATTTACATCTTTAAGTCATACTGAAGTACAACAGTCTCTTCTTGAAGGTCCACCATTAATCCATGTTTCCAAAGATGAAAATGCAGAGAGGTTTGTTCGTTTTGAATTCTTTTATATATTTATCATTTTTATACATTGACTGATTTCTAATTCAAAAACAATTTTTACTATTGAGATGTTGCTGTTTAGTATATATATATTTTTAGTACTTGAAAAACAAACAAAAACTGAACTGTAGTTTCATAATTTTCAATGAATATCAGAGCAGAAATTATTCTAAGTCAGAGGACAGTTTTGATACATGAATGTGAAAAAATTATCACTACTGGTTTGAAATTATTGTACTGCGTGCAGATAATGCCAGTAGATGTGGAAAATATGAAGAAAACCCATCAAAGTAATTTCATGTTTTTAACTGGGAAGAGCAAGAATAATATTGAAGTTTTTAAAGGGAATTATTTCAAAGACATACATGAACATTATTGTAACATGTATTGGGTGTAGTATAATCATAAATTCAAAAATTTTAAAGGGACAAAAAAGAGCTTATTAGCCCATCAAGGATGTCCCTTCCAGATCCCAACTATAACTACCCCTCACTATTCCATTATTCATCCAATATTTTCTTGAACTCAGTTAAATTTTCTGCTTCCACCACCCTTGAAGGCAGCTCATTCCAAAAGCTAACCACCCAGTTTGAAAAGTAATATTGTCTAAACTGCAGACGATTCCTATGCTGTCAAAATTTGAACTTATGACCCCATGTCCTATTGTTTTCACTGCTAAACACACAAAAAAAAAGAGTTTCATAGATCTATATTATCAATACCCTTAATAATCTTAAACACCTCAATCAAATTCCTTCCGACCTTCTCCTCTCCAGAGAAAACAAGTTTAGAGATTTTAGTCTCTCCTCATACGACAATCCCACC
>NW_013669733.1:20335-53383 GCF_000517525.1 Limulus polyphemus
TCTCTGAACCTTCTCCAACAGTTCAATGTCCATCTTGAGGAAAGGAGCCCAAAACTGTATACTGTACTCTAAATGAGGCCTTACAAGTGATCTATACAGTGAAACAATAATATCCCTTCTCTTGTATTCAATATTTCTATAGATGCTACCCAAAATCCTATTAGCCCTGTTGCTAGCTACAGTACACTGTTTAGATGACTTAAGTGATTTTTTTATCACAATTCCAAGACCTTTTTCTTCAACCACAGTATTTAATGTATTTCCATTTAAATCATAACAATAATATGAATTGTAAAAACCTACATGCATCACCTTACATTTTGGATAGCTGAACATTATCTACCATGTATTGGCCCAATGCATCAAATGATCTAAATCTCTTTGTAAGTCTGCAGCATCTTTGATACAGTTAGCCACCCCAAAAATCTTAATGTCATCTGCAAACATCACATGCCATTAAGTATTCATCTTTATTATTTTAAATATTAATGTCTACTTCTTTAACATTGTCAATTAGAGGCACCTTTTGACCTTATTGGGAAATAATTTACTCATTATTTACTCATGCACATGTATTTTATATCTTCAAATGTGATGAAACTTGCAACCTAGGAAGAAGAGGCTTCATTTATTTTTAATAATTGATATATGCACATATTTTTTAACTTTACAGAGATTTATCAAACAAAGAAATATTTCGGTTTTAAGTGATTGGTAACCACAGTGTTGAGGTGAATGCATAAGGAGGTATAGAAAGGTGGGTGGATGGTAATACAGATTGAAAAGAAAATACAGATTAAGAGTAATCTGTACATCTTATTCATACTAAATGTGAAAAAGAATGTGCTTCAGTTAAGTAGATTTAGGTGATTATAAAGAAAGCTTGTGTTTAAGGTTATTATATTTGCGCCTCTGCACAGAGACATGCTGTTTTTGTATTCTTTTCAATTGACAATCATTCCTTCATTTCTTGGCAGATTGACTTGAAATTTGATAGAGTTATACTTTGGTCCAATATGCCCAGAAGTCTTTTTCTTTTATTTTTTTTTGGATTTGCTTCTTTTTTTAAGGATTTTATAGGATCGAAAGTCAAACAACGCAATAAATGTATATTTTGAGCTCTTGTGTGGTCATATTTTCTGCAATCAAGATGAAAATTGGCACAAATATAAATTTTCATGAGCCAAACACATTGATGTATAAAAAATTTGGTTATGCCCATTTTAAATCTTTTTAGGGAGGGGGATCAGTGCTCACAAAAAACCATAATTTGGAGGGTTTTGGTCAATTACTCCAACATATTTTGGCCAATTTACATGGGATTTGGTACAAAGATACTTTTCCACAGATCCCACACATTGAAAAACAAAAATGGTGGACTTGACCATTTTTAGTAATATAGGGGGGTCAAGATGCCACAAAAAGCAAAATTTTAGGGTTTTTTTAAAAATTACTCCAACGTATTTTGACCATTTTGCATCATGGGAGTTAGCAAAGATACTTTTTTTACAGGTCCCATACATTTACATAAAAAATGTGGAATATGTCCATTTTTGGTTATTTTTTAGGGGGGGGCATCAAAAGGTTAAGTAAACCCATAATTTTAGGGGTTTTTGGTTAATTACTTATCCATGTTTTGACAAATTTATGTGGAATATAGGATTTAGTACAAAGGTATTCTTTACAGGTTCCAAACAGAGATATAGATAATTTTGGAATTTTTGTCTTTTGCTCAATTTTTCAGTGAGGAAAGTACAGTTTGTGGTTTTCATGTACTATTCATGTGTATGTCAACCAACTTACATGGAATTCGGTGCAAAGATACCTTCTTGTAGGTCCCAAGCAGTAATATTGATAATCTTCTATATATTATGTTTTTCCTGATTTTTCTAGTGTCAAAGTTAGCCATGTAGGAATTGCATGGTGGAGACGTGTTGCATTTGCCTGAAAATGTTGGCCTCTGTAATTTAGAAACTGTTTACCTAGGGGAACAAAATTTCACCATAGGAACATTCAGAATCATAAGTTTTAATCAGGAAATTTGAAACAGGGTGTTTTAAAACTGACACGGATGCGCCTTACTAACCCTAAATGAAGCTGTTGCAAATGCAATTTTTTTCGTACAACATTCATAGGTTCGTGTAGTATCTTGTACAATAATGTAATTGTATTCAAATTACCAATTTCATATTACTGAATGAAAAAGAAAAAGATAAAAGCAGTGCTGTTTTCTTAGAAAATCATTTTAAGTACAATCCAGTATAGTATGATTATAATATTGTTAGTCCAGTTCTTGTAGTATGATTATAATATGGTTAGTCCAGTTCTTGTAGTATGATCCAGTATAGTATGATTATAATATTGTCAGTCCAGTTCTTGTAGTATGATCCAGTATAGTATGATTATAATATGGTTAGTCCAGTTCTTGTAGTATGATCCAGTATAGTATGATTATAATATGGTTAGTCCAGTTCTTGTAGTATCGTCTAGTATAGTATGATTATAATATTGTTAGTCCAGTTCTTGTAGTATCATCCAGTATAGTATGATTATAATATTGTCAGTCCAGTTCTTGTAGTATGATCCAGTATAGTATGATTATAATATTATCAGCCCAGTTCTTGTAGTACAATCCAGTATAGTACGATTATAATATGGTTAGTCCAGTTCTTGTAGTATGATCCAGTATAGTATGATTATAATATGGTTAGTCCAGTTCTTGTAGTATGATCCAGTATAGTATGATTATAATATTGTTAGTCCAGTTCTTGTAGTATCATCTAGTATAGTATGATTATAATATTGTTAGTCCAGTTCTTGTAGTATGATCCAGTATAGTATGATTATAATATGGTCATTCCAGTTCTTGTAGTATGATCCAGTATATTATGATTATAATATGGTCAGTCCAGTTCTTGTAGTATGATCCAGTATAGTATGATTATAATATGGTTAGTCCAGTTCTTGTAGTATCATCAAGTATAGTATGATTATAATATTGTTAGTCCAGTTCTTGTAGCACAATCCAGTATAGTATGATTATAGTATGGTTAGTCCAGTTCTTGTAGTATGATCCAGTATAGTATGATTATAGTAGGGTTAGTCCAGTTCTTGTAGTATGATCCAGTATAGTATGATTATAATATTGTCAGTCCAGTTCTTGTAGTATGATCCAGTGTAGTATAATTATAATATGGTTAGTCCAGTTATTTTAGTACAATCCAGTATAGTATGATTATAATATTGTTAGTCCAGTTCTTGTAGTGTGATTATAATATTGTTAGTATAATGTGGTTCTGAAAAAATTGGACAATTCTAATGAACAAAAATCTACACAGAATATTTGGTATACTAATATTACTGTTGAAAATAGTTATATAGATGTTGCTGTTTTGATGTATTATGCATGTTTAAGCTGATGGGTAAAAAAAAGAAAAAACTTGATCTTTTGACATGATGGGCCACAAATCTAGTTGGGTGTCAACAATGTTATGTTTTAGAAATGAAGAAACAGAAGTTGGTTTGGTCATACAGTGTAAAGGAAAACAAACATACACATTCATTTTATTTTGTAATTTTTGACCAAGTTTATAAGTTCTGTAATACTAATGATTTTGCAAGAATTTTTGTTTTATATTTTAGTCTTTGTAATAAAACCACTAACTCGATAATATGGAATCCAGATTAGGCGTGTTAGTGCTAAATTGTGCTTTTGCTGATGATATGGTTTGTTTGATTTGGAATTTTTATATTTTTGCTTTCTTTATTTTGTCAGTTTTAAATTATCATGTTCATATTTATTTTGCTTATTAATATATTTTATATCTGATATCCATTAGACACATACCTACTTATAAAAAGACTCAGCATGGTCTTTTGGAATTGCTTATGTGAGCCCAGAACCAGTTTTTAAAAGAAACAGGAAGAATTTTTCAGTAGCTAAATCTTATTTTCAGCGTGGTTATGTTTCCAGTATTACAGTGCTCAACAACCACACAAAAAGTGGTAAAATTATGAAGATGTGAAGAAACAACTAATCACCAGGACAAGGTTAGTCAGATAAAGAGCCAAGTTAAAGTGCCAAAGTGTCTTTTGCAATAAAAACATAAAATTGTGGTTGCATCCTCGAAAGGAAATAAACCGATGATTATAAGTTTAACAGACTGATCCAACACAATCTTCATTAATGAATATAATAGATCTTTATGACAAAAGACTAAGCACATGTGTGAGACGGTCTTTTGTCTGTGTTCTTCACTTCTATTGATTTGTTTTCTCAAGCTTTGAAAATTTTTTGTGTAGAGAACATGTATAAAGGAAGGGGGAGCGAATGTTGCATGTTTATCACTTACAGAAAAAGTTGAGTCTTGGTACATTTTGACGTAGTGTGTTTCTTACTTTTCTAGTGAAGTGTTTTGTTGTATATATAAGGCAAGCAGCATTCCACAGTGAATACACATTTGCTTATTTTAAGTATTACTGCACTGATTTATTTCTCCGAGTCACATATATTTTTCCGCTTACTTATTTACCAATGATCAGTAAACATCAAGGTCCAACATAAACAAAATAGATATTTCTTTGGGATTCCTGTTGTAAGTTAATAGATACATATATTATTACAAAGGCACACTAGTTCAGTTTTAGATGATTGGTTTTTCTAATTTTTCACGTATACAGTGTGACTTGTGTCCACTTTAGCAATATAGTTTTCCAGCTAACTCACAACATGATTAAGTAGTAATGTGACGTAACAATAATGATGTTTGAAAAAGTTTTTGTTGTTGTTGTTGCCATCCAGCTGTCTTACCTAAAACATAACAAAAGAGGAAGTGACAGAAGTACATTTGGCCTATTCAAGTCATTTAAATCCAACTTAAATACAACTCTTCACATAAAAAAACTCTCCACCAAAATTATAAAAGATTTCATACTAACAACACAAACCACTTCATCAGCGTTTAACTCTTTAAAAAATGTTACGATCAGAAGTCTGCATTTATACTTCTCATTTACCCTTAGTAGTTAAGTTTCCATTCCATTACTCTGCTTTCCAGAGAAAACAAGTCTAAATGCACAAGCTTGTCATATATTAACCCTATGTGCACAGGGTTGACCATTGGACCGACTTCATACATCTGAGAATTAGTGTTTACTGTAAATTCTGTATTTCCAAATTTATTTATCATAACAGCCTCAACTTCTTGCCTTTTTACATGTAATTTTGTTTACTTTTATGGCTTTATTGTAATTTGACCCTCTTTCAGTACATGAAAAGCTTTAAAACTTCAGCAGGAGAGCTTAAGGTAAACAAACAGATTAAGATACATCACATTACCTCAAACTGTATGATTTCTTCAAGTGAGTGATTACAAGAAATTTTGTTTTCATTTACGTTTTGTGTCTCATAGAATAAGTTTCTAATTTTTACCTTTTAGTTACTTTTTGTTGAAAGATATATGACAATTAATAAAAATTATACATGGTAAATAAGAAAGTTAAACTTATGTGTAAGTTGAGACCCTTTTTTTTTTTTGCACTCGCATTCCATTGTTCAGTAATCCTATATCTTTCTCACTACATTGGTTTTTTCAAAAAAATAATTTATATAGCTTTCAAATATGTATTTAGAACACACAAAATAGCTAGGCTCTAGAATGGAATGTGGTGGAACTATTATAGTTTATCTGGCTTTCTAACTAAGTTATAAACAGATTAAAAAATTTCCATTACTGCTCAGAGCAATGACTTTTCTCAACAGATGTCAAGCTTTTCTTGCAAACTGTCATCTGTGTCTACAAAAACTGAACAAGTTTAAGTGACCAATATGTTTAAAGTTTCTCTTTCTATTGGTTATAATATTTTTATCAAATAAGGATAAATGGTTTGAATAACTTCATTAAAAACTCTGATAGGTGGGATGAGTTTGACTGGTGGTCCGAATAAATTTATTTATATATATCTCAGAAAATCTTGTGGTTTGTTCACAAATTTACATTTTGACCTTTCAATATGTATAGTTTTTGTTTCCAAATTGTTGGATACACTGAAAACCATGTAAGGATGAAAAAACATTTTAAAGCAAGAAAATGTCGGCACAGAAATGTGAAGATTGATAATTTAACTAAAAATTAAAAACTTAGAAATTACAAAGTTAAAACTTAGATGATATAAACTACATTTTGATGCCAACTTTATTGATGTATGTTTATAATTAAGCTGTTTAATTAACTTTTGAGTGTAACTCTGTGAAAAGGTCATGACATGCAAACTTTGATTTACCCACATTCATAACATTAAGCCAAAATATTTCTTCATTTTCAATTGTAGCTCAAGTACTCTACATAAAAATTATTGTTTAATAAATTTACTTCATATGAAGTTCAAACTTCTTGGAAATGTATTGACTATGCAGTGGTAAGAGAGTATGTCATCTGAGATTGTATCAATTCCATTTGTAGAAAGGACCTATTTGAAGTTTGACACGGATTCAGGTGCTGTGGAATGCAATTAAGCTAAAGTGGTATTGAAGTTGAGGAATGTTCTAATTTGATACTTTTATTTTTTTGTACAGACAAATAATTTTCTGCCTTACAGTTCTGAATATCGAGTTTGCCATTGCCATTCTTAAGATGAATGGTAATTTTTGTTTGGTCATATGTAAAAAAACTGTGGAAAAAAAATATTCTTTTTTCTTCGCTTTAAGGAAAGTTTTACATTAAGGTATTTCTTGTTAGAGAGAGCCTTATTTTTGAAACTGAAGAGTATACTGGAGATATGAAACTGGTATTTATGTGTGGTTTTATTTCTTTTAAATTTACAGTATTAAAGCGTTTTAAAATATTTTTAAAGATATATATATATATATATAGGGTAATAAGTATGTAGGTTTGTTTTGGAAGAACCTTATCACTATGATTAGTTTGACTTTCTAAAATAAACTAATGAACACAAAAAATACAAATTAAACCTCAAATGCATTGGAATGAAATACACTTTAGTCAGTACATTTTGATTTGAATATATTTTATAATATTTTTTACTCTGTGTCTTTTCTTTTGTTACATTTATTTATTGTTAAATATTATTTTTTCAGTAGTGCTTCAGACCTCAGTTCTTTAGCTATAGACAACAAAATTGAACAAGCTATGGTAAGTGTAAAAATTGTAAGTATGTGTGTCTTGTGCATTCATTTTATTTTCAGAATTGTATGTTTAGCATTAATACTCTTTATTCCTGGATAATTTTGTTCTTCAATATGTTAATAAGATCATGTTTATTCCATTAAATTCATCAAAGTCAAGCATGATATGAAAATATAACATCTTTTATTTTTGTAGGAACATAGTTTTCCTAATTTGTTTTTTTCATTTTGATAAGTATTCAGTGCATAAAATAATTTCACATATAAAACTATTGTATCCTTGCTAAGTTTAAAATAGCTTTAGTCTTACTTTTGATTATTTAGAAATATTTTATACGATGTTCTTGAGGAATTTAATTATATGTTACACCATGTCCGTTTTTGGTGAATGTATGTTTTCTTTGCTGTAGGAGGAAATACTACTTGGAAAGTGTTTCCTTATGTTCACCTTTATTCATTTTTGTGTGTGGAAATACTACTTGGGAAGTGTTTCCTTATGTTCACCTTTATTCGTTTGTGTGTGTGTGTATGGAAATACTACTCGGGAAGTGTTTCCTAATGTTCACCTTTATTGGTTTTTGTGTATGTGTGTGAGGAAATACTAATTGGGAAGTGTTTCCTTATGTTCACCTTTATTCGTTTTTGCATATGTGTGTGGAAATACTACTTGGGAAGTGTTTCCTTATGTTCACCTTTATTCGTTTTTGTGTGTGTGTGTGAGGAAATACTACTTGGAAAGTGTTTCCTTATGTTCTCCTTTATTCGTTTTTGTGTGTATGTGTTTTGTTTTTTACCCATTCTTATTTCAGGAACTTTTTAGACTAATATAACTGGCTTTTGATAAAACAGTCATGTTTCAACATATTATTTTATTGAGATACCTCATCAAATGTTTATGATAATTCAAACTAATGTAGTTTATTGAAGTATGGGATTTTTAGCACGAAACTTGGCAATACATGGAGCTACTTGCATGTATCATGGAAAATGTCAAGGAAGATTGACAAGGAGCACCTAATAACTTTAGACAGAAAAACCTTACAACAAACAAAGTGTTCATACTGTATTTCTCTTATTATCCCACGGAACTTGCATTTACATTGGGTCATTTAGGAGTTAAATCTTAAAATTATTATTAATTTTAGTGTAGTTTCAATTACACTTTCTATCCTGAGAGATAAAATTAAGTTATTAAATTGTGTTACACCTTTTCTGTGAACTTGCTATTGTGATTTTATGAAGTTGCATGTGAAATTGTATGTAATACATCTTGCTGTTAATACTAATTGACAGTAGTTTATAACACTAGCAAGAAAGTAACATGTCATCTGAAATGAGTTTTATTAGACCAATAAGTTTCTTTAAAATAAAAGATAACAATCAAACCATAGATTTAGATATAAAGCACACACTTAATTGATTATTTTATACATAAGGGAAATTAGTTATATGTTCTCAAGTTTTCTCTCATTTCAAACGGAAGAAAAGCTACTGATTTTCACATTTAAAATAGTTTTAATCTACTTGTATTTTCAGAAAAATATATGATACAATATCAAAATAGAAGTAAGGAAGAGATTTAAAATAGTTTATAGTATAAAATAAAAGAAGCTGTTAGGGAATAAAAGTAAATGTATTTTCATAATTACCAAATTTGTCATCGCACTATTTATATTTATATAAGATTTTAGCAACCTGCAAGCCATTGTAAATAATTACTCATTTGTTATTTGTTTTCTTATGATTAAAAGTCTATAATTTATAGTAAAACTATATGTAAGTATATAATTTTTTATTAAAAATCTATTTGTTATTGTTCAATTATTTATTACTGATAATCTTTCAGGACTTGGTTAAGAGTCACCTTATGCTTGCTGTCCGAGAAGAGGTGGAAGTATTGAAAGAAAAAATCATAGAACTGACGGAAAAAATCTCCCAACTTGAATATGAGAATGGAATTCTGAAAGCTAATGCCTCTCAAGAAACACTAAGAAAAGTTACTGCAGTAGGTCTCCAACCATTTTGTCAAACTCGGTTACAACAGCACTTAACAACCACGACTCAGTTAGCCAGTCACTTACAACATCCCAGGTAACATTGAGTTGTGGAATAGATAATAAAAGAATTCTTAAGCCATTTCTGTTCATGTGTGCAACCCTTTGAACTGCACCATTGAATTCATTATTTTACTGAGAAATTAGATATCTCAGGTTTGTGCTTCTAGCTGATCACAAAATATAATTATATATAATTTAATTGAACATAATGTTTAGGATAACGGACCTATTGGTCCGTCTAGGCTGTCTCATCTTCTAAACTAAACTAAAACTATTAAATAAAAAAAATACAACTCAAAGCCAGTTCTTGTCATTCATATAGTTATCAAGCTTTCTCTGAAACTCGCTTAAATTGACTGCCTCCACAATATCCAAGGGTAACCTGTTCCAAAAGCCAACCACCCTGTTAGAAAAATAAAACTGTCTCGGCTGAAGATGACTCCTACCCTGCTAAGATTTATATTTGTGTCCCCTACTGGTACCATTCACACCATTAAGTATGAAAAAAGATGATGCATCAACACTATCAATTCCCATTACAATCTTAAACACCTCAATTAGATCCCCCCCAATTCTTCTTTTCTCAAGAGAAAACAATTTTAGAGATTTCAGCATCTCCTCATATGACAAGCCCTCTATCCCTAGCTTCTATTCTAGTAGCCCTTTTCTGAACCCTTTCCAATAATTCAATGTCCTTCCTAAGTTAAGGAATCCAAGATTGAACACGATATTCCAAATGTGGCTCAACCAGTAACCTATGCAATTAAATTATTATAACCTCTTTAGACTTGTATTCAGTATTTCTGTAGATAAAACATAAAATCCTATTTGCCCTATCACTAGCAACAGCACACTGCTTGGATGGCTTAAGATACTGATCAACCATTATTCCAAGATTCCTTTCATTCATGACACTGTTAAGGTTATTCCCATCCAAAATTATATTTATAATTCAAATTATGATAACCCACATGTATTACCTTGCATTTATTATAATTATAGCCCATCTGCCTTTTATTTGCCCAATTCACAAAATGATCTAAATCCTTAATATCATCAGCAAACTTAAGTAATTTATTGAACATTCCTTCATCTATATAGTTGATGTAAATCAAAAAGAGCAGAGGTCCTAAGACTGAACCCTGATGTACCCCAACTGTGACATTAATCCCATTTGACTGAAATCCATTTATAACAACCCTCTTCTCTCTTTCATCCAGTCACTCTTCTATCCGATTTTGTTTGTTTGCGTCATCATTAATAATCTCATATAATAGCATTTAAAACACTGAGCACTTTAGAAATGCAGTTTCTCATCAAGGCTTCTTCAAAAATGTTTCTGTAGAATTAAAGATTTTTTTTGCTTGTAAATCAACAAAGATTTTGTAGACCCACTCAAGTTCAGAGATACTTTTTTCCTTCTTTGTCAAGAGATGCATTTCTTTTTAATTCAAAATACCCACAGTTACACTGTGTTGTTATTATGTTACAACAGAACTTAGATATTACTGGACTCATTTTCAACTTGCAGCTTTGTACCACACCTTTTATGATTGAAGAATAAAGTAATAACCCCCTTTCATTATGGGTACTAAAGCACTTAATCTTGGAATGGATTCTATTGTGCACAGTTATCGTAACACCCTTTTCAATGGTCTCTGACTATAATTTGATATTTATTTCTCACTAATCTAAGTGAGAAAAGAGCCTCCTGGTGACTCATCGGTACATCGACAACTTATAATGCTAAAAATCAGATTTCAGTATCGCAGGAGTCACATTGTGTAGCTTTGTGCTTAATAACAAAAAGAGAAGAAGAAAAAGTAACATAAAACTAGTTTTAGTTCACCAGATAAATAAAATTACTTGGCCACTATTATGAATTGTTGACAAACACTTACAGAACTTATCCAATCACTACATTTAAATTTTACCATCTGTCAATACTGTACCTGCCTTGAATCTTTTTCTTGCTATAATAATTTATACATAAAGGAAGTCAAGGAACATTAAATATTTTAGCCAACTGTTAATGTTATTTACTGGCTACCAGAAATCCTCAATCACTTCATGGTTTTCATTGGTTTAGTTAGATAACTCAAGTTTAATAGTTATAGTTGTTAAGAATAAAAATCATTTTCATAGTTTTTGAAAACCTAGATCAACTTTTAGCTTAATCATGTATTTGTAGGTAGATATACAAACAAGTTAAGAAGGTTTTCCTTCCCGTATTTCAGGTTATTCACTCCATGAGGTAGTCAAAACATTGCTCAAATTAGTGAGAACCATGTAGCATATCATCCAGATTAAGAGAAGTTAGCAGGATGGGTGGGCCAATATAGTAAGAAATATTTGATGTTTTTTTGTCCTGTTAATCATTAAAGACCCTAAAAATAATATGTTATCTGTTAAGTGTCAGTGATGCATATCATGCTTAGTAAATTACTGTCACAAGGTGCTTGTTTTGTACCAGATTTGGTTTTTGTCATAAAGTCTTCATTAGTCTCATATTTTATGGAACCAAAAAGTTCAATACACAAGTTAAGTATGGTTATTACAAAAAAAAATTCACTGTTTCCAATTTGCAAGATGTTTATTAAATATAAATACATACACGTATATAAATACGGCATTGCGACCTTTTGACTCTTTACTTATGTCGTCATCGGGTGTAAGAAAATACAAGGTCAAAAGAATGTTCTAACCATGTGAAAGAAGAACAACAAAATTATCCCACAATGTTATTGACTATTTAGAAACAATATCAATGGAGGAGAGGAAATAAAATTAAAGCATTTGATTTTTTAAATAAACATTATATTTGTAAAGCTGTTTATTAGAAGATCATTTTATGAAAAAGTTGCCTTAAAACAAGTTAAGTGTATAAAAACACTGTTATATTTTTTAAAAAGTAAGATATTTGATCTATGGGTAGACTTCATTTGGTTAAACTTCAAGGTTGGAATTACCAATACATGTAATGGTGAATCCTCAGTAACTTATTGCATGTCTAGTTTCACATCTGTGATTTTGGAATGCTGAATTGGGTGGACTTAGAAGGATGTTACTTGACCTAAATGAGACTCCCATATGCTTGTGGATATAGATGGTAAAATAACATTTAGTTTTTCCAATATTGGTGCGCTGCAGTCACCACATGTGTATTTATAGACAATCCAAGAGAAAAGAGAAATAGATAGATGATTCTGTATTTTGAAGAAATGTTTTAATCTTAAGGACAGTTTGAAAATGATCTCAAGTTTGATTTGCAGATATAACTTTCTTAAGTACAGTGCAGAAAGTAGGAATTGCTTTGCATGTCTTTTAGATGATATAAGATGTCAGTTATAGATTTTGTTCAGAAACTGAAAAAAACAAATACAAAAAGAATTACAAGTGAAAGACAATATGCAAGAATATTAACATTTTACAGTCAGTTTATATTAAAATACATGATTATTAAGGAAATTACTGATGTTTATAAAAAAATAATCCCCCCCCTTTCATATTGCTCCACTGCAAAAGAAGCTTGAAACTGGTGTGCAAACCATTTTCTGTGTTTTGTATCAAGTTGATCAGTATGTTAAATAAATATCAAAATATTTTTACCATTTAGGTTTCTTTGTAGTGTACGCTAATACAGTTGTACTTTAAAATAGTGGTATTAAAACTTCTTTAAATCGGTTATCACTTTGGAACATTTAGTTTTAGAAAAGAATCTGGTACAAGATGGACAATTAACCAAATATGAACACAGCTCGAAAACTTAAAAAGAGAAGTAAATAAACTTTGTTAATTGGTTCCTTTTGGAGTAGTATATAGAACATATATTTATTTTGGTATAGAGCAGTAAATAAATCCAAAAATTGGTTAGACACATGTTTTGAGGAAATTGTTGGTATATAATGGAATTTTTTGATTATCATATAAGAATTCATTTTGAAGCTTGAATATCTTGGTATCATATATTGTGTTTAGAGCTACCAGTTTTAAAAATAAAAAAAATTAATTCCAAATTTAGTTAAGTATTTGAATGTAGCATAATGTTTGGAAGACTTCTGAATATTTATAAGCACCTGTCAGTGTTATTGTATCAAGCATGTTGCCAAGTTCCTGTTAGAAGTAAAATACTATAACAACTATCAGACATAGTAAAAACAAAAATTTATTTTATGCTTGCTAAAATTTCTCATTGGAAAAACTGTCATTCTTTATGTGGTTGGTGAATGTAACATGTTTTTTTTTTTTTAATGATATACGTTTATGTTGTAAATAAGTATATCTGGTGACTAAATTCAAATAAAAAAAAATGTTATACAGACTTGTACTTTGTGTGATTTGTAGATAATATATACTGTAATTGTACTGATGAAATAGTTCTTAACAGGTAAGACACTGTCACAAACTTGGTACAAGTTTAGACCAGTTTTATAGTGTGTTAGGGAAAAAAATTATAATCAGAGAATTTTAGCTGATACATAGTACTGGCATAAAAATTTTGCTTTTGAATTATAGATATTAAATGTAGCACTATAATACATTTTTAAAATTTATTACAAAAACTTTTAAGAATTCAGTGGAAGAGTATAGTTGCCCTGCAAGTATACTGAGTGCTTGCATAGAATTTCCAAAAATTTTCATATCCTTATAATGCAACTATTTAAAAACAAACACAGATCTGAAATTGATATATATTAGTAGCACAATTTAGTTACTGAATGGAGAAAATAAAGTTTCATTGACATTATCACACCAGTTACAAGCTGTAGAATACGAGTACTTTCAAATTCAAAGCAATCAAAGTTAGGATCTTACTGAATCAGCCTTTCTGAAAGAATTACGTTTGTTTAAATGAGATATGATGAAAATATGGGGTTTTCCTGACCAGTATGCATCTGTCGAACTTACTTCTGATCAGGTAGTCCCTTTCCCATTTTGGCCAGGTAGTTAGGGCACTCGACTCGCAATCTGAGAGTTGTGGGTTCGAATCTCCGGCCCACCAAAACATGCTCACCCTTTCAGCCGTGGGGATGTTATACTGTGATGGTCAAAATGAGAAGTCAGAAAACATATGCTATGTCTGCATACCACACTTTTCCTTCCACCTTTGTTTCAGACTTGTCTTCAAGCCAACAATTTAACTTTGAAAGCAATTAACTGTATACTCGAGACATGGTCAAGAAGGTGTTAATTTTCCCTTATCTCTGTAAACGTTTGCATGTAACATGGATGATGCAACCCTTAAACAAAGAACCAAAAATTGATAACTTGATCACAATGATAACACAGTACATAAAGAAATAGTCAAGGAATAATAATAAGAAAAAATCTCAGTAATTCAATAACATATTGTATAAAATTTTTAAACTATAAAAGATACAATGAAAAAACCCTTTATTAATGACAAATGCAGTACATATGTAATAAAGTATAATGATAAAAAAAATTCCTTAGATATTCAACAATGCATGTTACAGAAAGGAAATGTCCTTAAATAAAAAAATATAATGAAAACCCTTTAACATAGATCTCAAGCACATCCAAACATGTGAAAGAAATACCCTTTAACAAAAAAAAAAACTGTATTTGAATATTGTTACGTCTCCGTTCGATAGTTAATTTTCAGTAACTTCGTTCCGACGAAACTTTAGCGACACAAGTCCTTTCTTAAATAAAATTGGTTTATTCTTTCCGAATACAACTTTACGATACACTCAACTTCAACAGTCCAGCTATAATAAACTATAATTCACGTCTCATGAGCTCGACTTCAACAATACGTCTCTCTCTGACTGCAGTTCAATCACTCATTACCTACACACACATTGTCCCGTCACGTTGTGACCATTTTATATATACCACGCTACCCCCAATCTAGTAATCTCCCGATAATTCCCGAAGGTTCGAGAGAAGGAGTGGCGTGATACTAGTCACGTGACCTCGCTGACGCAACACTATATATAAAACAACACTTAACAATAAAAGTCCAGAGAGACAACTTTTTAGTGGATTATTTTTCTTAAACTTTATAACAATGTTTGGACCTTTCGTGTGGCCATCATCAGGTAAACTGTCGTCTATTGTATGAAATTTTGCACAACCATTTTGTTCCAATTTTGAAATCATATGCTGATGTATGCAGTGGATTTCTCCTTACCCGAACTCTTAAAAATGATCACCTACTCCCTTCATTAGGGGATAGTCTTAACACACACTATGTATTTGCATAAAATAAAACAACATGAAAACCCTTTAAGATATTGATACATGTGCATCTTTTTAATTACAGCAACTAAATAAAAATCTTTACTGACTACATTTTTACAACTTAAATGAGAATATCATCCAATAATGAATAAAATACGTTTGTCTATGGCTATTAAAAAAAGAAAACATTTTCTATCTTTACACAAAATAACCATTTAAAATAGGTAGATATACATTAATAAAAAGCAAAACATAATTAAACAAAATAAACTTGTTACAGAGAAAAAGGAGCAGGTTAAAGGCACGAAGACTATATGAAAGAAATGAAAATACATTACAAAACTAACTCCTTTAAAGAATGGAAATACCAGGTACAATAACTCTTTTCAAGAAAGAACACTATACAGAATATAATGAATAAGTATAATGTTACATGTATATATATATATATTACTATTTACAAATAAATCTTTAATTTAAGTTATTTTTCTTAAAACATAGAACAGTAAATATATATATATATATATATATATAGAAAACAATGATCTCTACTACTTAGGATGTTACAAAGTTGTTGTTTTTTGTGCTCCTGCATCCTACTTGCTAAACCCCATCGAATTTCATATATGAAGAGTGTGAAAAATACAATTTTTGTTGGTTTTATATATGCTTTTTGAAATTACAAAAAATTATAAGTTACTATGCTGAAACCACAAAATTCCACTGTGGTTTATCAGGCTTACCAACTAAGCTACATTTTGGTCTAAAAATATTCTCCTTTCAGATCAACATATTGCCTTGTGCTCGACTTGCAATCTGGGGATGACGGGTTCGAATCCCCGTCCCACCAAACATGCTCGTCCTTTCAGCCATGGGGGCGTTAAAATGTGATGGTCAGTCCCACTATTCGCTGGTAAAAGAGTAGTCCAAGAGTTGGCAGTGGGTAGTGATGATTAGCTACCTTCCGTCTAGTCTTTCACTGCTAAATTAGGGACAGCTATCGGAGATAGCCCCCATGTAGCTTTGTGTGAAATTTCAAACAAACCAAACCTTCTTCCTGGCAATCCCTACTGGAAATGACCAAGCACTCTCTGAATGTTGTGTGACTTTGTCCTTCAACCTCCAATGCATCTCAGCACTGGCCACGTGCCTAGTACTTCAGGAAAGTTTATGTGGTGTTTACTTTATCATACAAATATTGCCAATGTGTATATTGTGGCAAGTCACTGTTGTCCCAATCGACCATCTGATCTCACAAATACATCACCATATTCAACCAACAAGAAACTGAGTTGATTTTGCTGTGTTAGATAAATAGTGTTTGCACAGTTCTCAAACAACAATCTCAGATGAGTTTGTAGCCATATACTTGTTCTTGGATGTGGTGCAATGGCCAGAATCTAGCATTACCACTAGCCTTGATCACTTCCACTTTGCTTAATACAACAATGACCATTCCAGTACAAAGCTGGATAACTGATTGCATAATTACAAAACGTCACTAGAACACCATCTCTCCTCAGACAAATAACTGCCCAAGTTATTGCTGTTTGCTTTCTAGACAGGAAACCATTAATTTCATGCATGATCTCGTGTTGCATGGCATAGACACATGACACCCCACTTGTGTATATGGAGGTACTGTTATTCCCTCTGCTACGCTCACTTGTGTAATCCACTGTTCATGGGCTCAATCTGCTGACATCTGTTATTTCCCAGAAAAAAGTTGTTATCAACTGGCTGGAGAGGTGATCTCACTTATAGGGCTTAATATATTGTAAGATATAACAATGCTCTGATAAGTCAGTGGCCAGGTTTGACTTTGGCTCCATTAGATTTTCAGAGCTGTAGCAGCAGCATTTATTGTTTGCTGTTGGTTCTCCTGGACCTGTTGAACGATTAGTCAAAACTGATAGTTTTATTAATCTTGCTGCTCAGAAAAATATGTATGCTCTTGGTTATTCTATACCTGTTGAGTTTTTGATTGGAACCAATAGCCTTACCTACTTTGCTGTTTAGCAAAGTTTAGGTGCCGCTAGCTTTTTGGCACCTAATGAGCCATTAGTTGGAACTGATAGCCTTTCTGACTTTGCTGTTTAGCATACCATAAGGGAAGCAGATACTTCAATCCTCTTGTACTACACAACATCCAGATGGAGGCATCATCGACATAGGCTGTAGCATGTAAACTATAAGAGGAACAGATAGTCCTGTCTATTCACTGGAAACCACTGTGGCTGCATTGCAGTGCTGGAACATATGAGTGGCTTGTTAACCTTCATCGTGATCCAAGTATGACATAGTTAAGGTACCAAAGAAGGATAGTTCATGTGAGGTCTAGCAGCTTCTTCCAGCAACCAGCCTATTATTGTCATTTCATAACCAAATGTAATGGAAACTGACTCTGTTAGGATGGGAATATTTCTCACACCTAGTTGATGCCTCTAAATCTCGCCAGAAATCCCCTTGATGAACTTATCCATAAGTATGTATTCACAATCTGCTGAAGTCATTGCAGGAACAGGATCTCAATAATACTACTCTTCCAAGCCTTGGAATCAGTCCAATTGATCACCTGAATTGATCACCCAACTGTCTCTTGAGTTGAGTAGTTGGCACAGCTTGGCTATGACTGTTTTCCAGTCGTGCCTAGTCCAAATGCTTGACGGAATCCAGGGATGGACAAGCCCTATCAACCATTTATCTTCCCAAAACACTTCAGAACAGTGTTTCTCAAACTTTTTTAGGTTGCACTCCCTTTTCTTCTCTGTAATACACTTTGTCCCCTGTAAAAATGCTCAACTCATTTAAACTATGGTATATATATTTAACCAATAATAAACTTAGCTTAAAAACTGAAAGACGAAATATTTTTTATGCTTCTCACGTCCCTCCCTCCAAAAATATAAGGTTGCACATCCCACAGTTTAAGAACCACTGCTTCAGAAAAACGCGCTTCGTGCTTTAAAACCGTGGATGCTCTCCATGAGGGACGGTGAAATCCTACTATTCTCTCAGATAAGAGTAATATAGCTCAAGAGTTAGCGGTTGGTGATATAACTAGCTCCCTCCTAGTCTATCAGTTCAAAATTAGAGATAGCTATGAGAAGATAGTATTTTGCAAAGTTTTATGCGAAAATCATGAAACAAACATAACACAACATAATAATGATAAGCATAATAAAATGATTTCCAAACAATTATCTGTAACTCATTTTCGAATATTATTTTAAGTTAAGTTTCAAATAAATAAAATTATTACATTTATTTATTATTTGAAACAAATAAGCTATTGCTGTAATATAATTTTTCTTGGATAATGAAATTATTAAAATGGTATTTGTTACAAATAATTAATTAACAAATTATTCTTAATATATGACGTCATACGTTTGGTCAGACGTGTGTGCTTTGTTGTATTACTTCACTTGTGTTAGCGTGCGTTTCACAAAGAAAGCTATCCAAATTTAGAAGAAGAAAAAAAACTTCTTGTAGCATAATATGTTTTATGACTTTATCCAGTATGGAACAGGTCTAGAACATCAGGTAATCTTCTGAAAATTTGGGCCTATAATTTACCAATTATTCCATCATCAGTATAATCCTATAATTTATAAACTTTTACCCTTCGCCGGTTAGAGTCGTAAGTTCCATAACATAAATTAAAAGCGTAGGCCTAACTTAGTTCGTAACGTCGTAAGCATTAGGGAGAACTTGTTCTTGATTCTTTAGTTTGAAGAGTCACGGGCTGCCATATACGTAAAGTAGAAAAAGTTTATTTTCAAGTATAACAAAGTTCAAGAGGAAATGGCGCAAATGAATCCGCCTTGGGATAAGACCGGTAACCAGATACCACCTTTTCCTCAAGTTTGGAACACTGGTCCTGCTGTGGCTATGGATATGACAGCTTACTGGGCTTTCTGCAACAATGTAATTAACCTTTTTCTTCAGAAGAAACAAGATATATATATTAATAATATCGTGGATAAAATAAGTTTATGCTAGATCTAATTTCATATAATTATATAACTGATTTAGTTAGCACTGACAGAAATATAATTTTGGAGAATTAGTATTGTACTTATAACTTAATATAAGTTATACTTAAGTTGTAGCCTGATTACTGGTACCATTTTCACTTAGGCATTTAGGGACTTTACTGTTTAATTTTAAAGAGCTTAAATTTTGTTAAGATCGGAATATTTGTTAAAACAAATTTGTATAGAGTATAAGAATTAAAATTATTCATAATTGTTTTTCATAAAATAATTTGATGACCGGGTTCTTTCTAGCATAAAAATCATGTTCAGCATTCTTTGCATATACATCAGTCATTTCTGTTAATAGTATGATGTGAAGGCAAGGCATGAAGATATAGAAATTACAAACAAATGTTCTACTGTTTCATGTAGAAAGAATATTTTTCTTTCCTGCTAATGACAGTGTAACAAAGCATGAGACTTGCTTTTAACTATGTTAATTGAAAATTTCACCTTAGGAAATCAATTGTAATTATTTTTATTAATGCAGCTTTCTTTTAAAAATTAAGTTCCAAATGTTAAATCATACTTTATTAAATTTGATGTCATTTGCCTAATGGCAGTATTATTTAATAAGGTGAGGTATTCAGTATGTTTTGTGTGATATTATATTGATATGACGAAGAAATCATATATTTTATTTCCCAGAGAAAATACACAATGTCCTTTTATAACCTTGATGTTACTAGTGGTAAAGCCAATACAACTTTAGGTTGTATTTATAGATATACTATGTCAAAAGAGGTAATCAATGCTCCAGATAATATTTTGACACAAGGTATTTTACCTCCCAGGATAAATTGTAATGCTGAAAACTTGTGTATTTTCAGGTTTCAGTGATGTTTTTCATAGTTCAACATGATATTTTGGCACTGTTTTGCTGTGTTACCAGGTGCTTACTCTTGTTACTTCTTAATTAATTTTTCATGGACTTAATATCCTTTTGAGGCCTACCCAAGGCAATTGCAGTGTAAATTCAATACAGTATTGCTCTGTTGACATTGACTGATAAAATTAGACTGGTATAATTTCCAGTTTAACTGTAAACACAAAGTAATCAGAAGCTGGTAATCATTTTATAACACAGTTTTGAATTTTTCTTTTCCTTACTAAAACTTCCAATTTCAGTGAAGAAAAGAAAGAATTTATGAATGAGGTATAGACCTAAGCTATTATTATTCAATTCATTACTCTGTAGTAGACTGTATATTTACTGAATCACAGGCCTTTAGTACTGCTTTGGAGATGAAACAAAATATATAGAATAGGTCTCCATGTAGTGGTGGTATGGATTTATTTTCTCTTGACAAAAGAAAGACAAGATGTGGTTTTATTGAAACTTAAAATAATTGTCCAGAGGTTTGATAGGATAAGCCTAGCCTCAATTGTTTTTGTGAAGATAAGAGGACACATGTTTAAGATTTGGAAAAGGCATCTAGACTTTAGTTAAGACAGTTTTGTTTTGGTAACATGATAACTGACTTGCAGATTGAGTGTCTGTTGACAGTTGTTTAAGAGGGGAATCAATGATTTTCTGAGATGTGAAGGGTGGGATTAAATTCTTAATTTTTGTAAGGGTAGGTATGCAAGAACAGCCTTTAAGTACCATAAATGTGTGCAATTTGTTAAATAGCAATTGAGCTCATCTTCAAGTGGATGTGGTATGAAATGAAAAGTTTTGTGCATATGATTGAATAATGACAATGCAAATTATATTACTTGTTTGAATTGATTGTGATATTCTACCACAGTAATTAACAGAGCTACGCACTTATGGGCTTAACATAGAAATTGAAACTTTGCCGTAATAAGCATTATAAATGTGAATAATACTGAAAGGAACAAGGTACATGTAAGAGTAAAATGAGAAGTGACTTGAATCAAGTGTTTAAAATTTTTAGTTTTGGACAGTCTTCTTGTGAGTGGTGGAAGGAAGAACTTGGAAAATAAACTTGAGAATTAGGGGTAATATCTTTGAGCATTGGAAGCCTAAATTTAGAATGATTCTTTACTAGTTGTTAAAACATGGAATGATTTGACAGATGTTGAATGTATAAGATTACTTTAAACTATAATTTTTTAGCTTATTAATAACCAGCATTGCCATTCCCTAGACTTTCCATTTTGAATTCATAATTTGCACGAAAAAATTGTTACATATTTAAGATGTTGATTTATCTGATTGTGTACTTAAATGAAGTATATATTTTTTTTTATGTATGATTAGTTTGCTGGTCTAGACCTAAGTGCTTCACAAAACCAAGGCAGAGGTAATTCTGGTAAGTTTATTGCTTTACCTAAATATAAATCTTAAATGCTTTTAAGCATGTTATTAATTGCTTATTTTTCCAAGGATAATATTTAAGGACAAAATGGTCCCTAGCTTGTCCATTGGTTAAGATCTGTTAGTTATTCTGTAGATAGGCATTAAACCTACCAAAACAGGTCTTCCTATGGTCATGGGTTAGAGGTCATGTCATTGCTTTTGTAGACTCGCATTCAAAATTTTATTGAACTACTATTTTATGAATTTGTTAATAATTTTGGTATCAAATTGTAGATTATAATTCAGAATTTAGTATTATACATTAGTTAATTTCTTAACTTAAAAGTAAGTAAAAAAAAATCCTAAATATCAAATTTTGTGTCACATAGTATGTTGAATGCAGCTTTGCTTCAAATTAGATGTTTGTGATATTCAAATGCAAAGTCTGTAGTTTCTTACAAATTAGATGTTCAAATTGCCGATATTGACAAGCTAGAATATAAGATGAGAACCTCCTATCTTTACTAATTTCTGTTTATTAAATCAACCAAAGTGGCCCCACCCACCTTTTCTATTTTTGAAAATACTTGCTTACGTACACCTATTTCACCCACTGATGTGTGCATAATCAATCGAAAGCGCACAATATCCCCTAGTGGTTTTCTCAACCTCTGCAAAGCAAAGTATTTGTGTGGGAAACTCTTTCTTTTTATGCTAGATTCCAAGCAGTAAGGTAAGTCATAAATTAGTGAGCTCAAAATTTCATTTTTTTTAGACCCAAATACAGCTTAGTAACTAAGCTTGATAAATTATAGTGGAATTCTGTAGTATGGATATAGTGATTTATTATTTCAAAATGTATATATAAAACCTAAAAAAATTATATAGTTTCACATTCTCCACATTCCAACTTTGATAAGGCTTAGCAAATTATGGCAAACAGTAAAGTTTGTAACTAGAAGGGATAATTGTTTTTCTGTACTTCTTTATTGACTGTTCTATGTTTTAAGAAAAAAATAACTGAAATTTAAGAACTTGGTTGTAAATAGTAATAATGTGTATGCACATATAATGTATTATAACTGAAATGTGACTGTATTTTACAAAATGCTGGTCCACTAGAACACAGCTGAGACCGGTCACTTTGTAAAGGCCAGTTTCGTGTTCTTGCAACTTGTGTAAAGTCAATAAAATAAAAATAATAAATGTAACAAATCCATACAGAGATACAAAAGTGAAAATAACAGATAAATTATAAAGTTTTAAAAAAAAGTTTGATAATTTTCTGGAGGTTATAAAGATTTAGCATATGAAATTTGAAAATTTTCTTATGCATAAAAGTATTTTTAATCTTAAAATCAAAATTACCTTGCATGTTGGATAGTCAACATTCGAAAAGAAAAAATGCATGAGAAAAACATTACTTAAAAAATATCGAAACTTAGTTTAAAAAATCTTATATTTTGTGAAGCATGAAAACTATTACAAGCTTAAAGTGGTTACAAGTTCCGTCTCAGGGACCAACCTTGTACTGAGCGAGTAGGTATAATAGCATGAAATCTAATTTAGGATTAAAAATTACTAAAAACAAATTGCTTGTGCTTGCTACAGTTAGAGGTATTACTATTTTCAACAAGGATATTAGTTTTTCCTAAAATCCTCTGCATTGCCAAATATCTTAGGTAGTACCACAAAATAAAATTTAAAATGTGGATAAAATCCTGTCAGATATTTTGATGCCAATTGTCTGAACTGAGTGCACATTTAACTTCCCAAATTATTGATACTCTATTACGTGGATTCTTGCAGTAAGGTCTATATATGTGTGTCTGTCTTTGTTACCTAGTATAACTTTTGCATACCTAAAGTTTATCGTGAGTACTGCAGTCTGCAAATATTCACAGATACCAGTGCTCTCCCTCTTTCCCCTGGAAGCATTTGATACAAGTACAATTTCAAGCCAGAAAAGTGCATTGACTGCAATCATCTACTTTACTGGAAGCCAAGCCTGCTATGTTTGACACACCCTAGGGGAAGGCATGCTCCCTAGATTGGTAACCACTGGTATAGGCATACATGAAAATGGTGGGAAAAAAATAATTTTTTAGGGAGAAAGTTTAAGTAATAGAAGTAATTAAAAACAATGGTAGGTTTTATTAAACAAAATTTTACACAATGTTTATAAAGATCAGTGCAATGGGCATTAAGTTACTACAGAAATTTAAGCCTAACCTCATTCACCATTAAATTAAGTATGCCTATATCCACAGAGAGAAGTTCAGACAGAAATCAACAGGTACTGGTCAGTGAGAAACATTGAGAGTATACATACGATATAATACTTTTCAATCAGTCATGGGTATCAGAAATTAATGTTTTTTTTTATATATACTGTAAAAGATCTTTTTAAAGGTATTTATTTTCAATCAGTTACATAATCCCCATTATTATTAATGACAATGTGCCATCTTTCAATCAAGCTTTCAATTACTCATTGATAGAAGGAAGCTTCCTTTGAGACAGAATTCTGTGAGAGCAATTTTGATTCCAGCAGTATTTCTGAAGGTTTTATCACTGAGAAAGTGCTGCATAGATCTGAATAAATGGTAATCTGAATGGGCATTGTCAGGAGGGTGAGGCAAGACTTCCTAATCTAAATCTCTGATCTTGTTCTGAGTCATTCTTGCAGAATGTGGTCTCGCATTGTCATGCTGCAGAATGACCCTTTTTTGTTGATCAGTGCTGGATTTTGTTCAGTGAGGTCCTGATGCAAGCAGTCCAATTGTTGATGGTAAAGGTCTGCAGTTATTGTCTGATTTGATTTCAGTCACTCAAAGTGAATTATGCCGACTATGTCCCACCAAACGGACAACGACTTTCTGAGGGTGCAGACATGGCTTGGCTCTCGGAATTGGGTTCAGGCCAGGTCTAAGCCACTGATTCTTGCATTTAGTGTTGACATAAAGATCCCACTTCTCATCTCCTGTAACAATCCGATGAAGAAATGGTTCTTTCTCATGTCTGGTTATCACTGAATTGCAAATTGTTATGTGCTGGGCTTTTTTGTCATCTGACAGTTTGTGTGGAACCCAAACTCTTTGTCTGTTGACCTTCCCGATCTGCTTAAGATGTTCTTGAATGCTATACCAAGAAGAATTAAGTTTTTCTTACAAAGGTTTGATGGGCGTTTGATTCAACCTCTGACCTGAGGAGGTCATTGTCCAACTCAACTGGTCTCCTTGAACGATGGCAATCTCAGAGATCAAAATCACCTGACCTAAATTTTCTGAACCACCACTAGCATTTGTGGACACTCAAGGCATCTTTATAAATATAACAAATTTTTTTGTTGCCCCCATTGCTTTGTATCCTTTACGAAACTCTAGAGCATGCAAAGTCGAATGTGATTCTTGTTAGGAATGTGGTCAGTCATATTTTCTGATTAGAGGAAACTATTTTTGTTAACAGAAAGTTGATGAACAAGAAAGGTTCTTTTGCCTGCTAAATCAATTCACCTGAAAAGAAATGAAAGCACATAATCAGTAAAGGAAATGGGAATTAGGTACATGCTTAGAAGGAGCAGTGGGGTAATAGGTATATAAAAAAACAAATAGAAAAGATAGGAGGTTCTTATTTTATGTTCTAGCTTGTTAATATCAGTAATTTGATTTCTTAATTTGTAAGAAACTATAGACTTTGTATTTGGACATCACAAACATCTAATTTGAACCACGTGACACACAAAAATCAATATTTAGGTATGTTCTTATAATAGTTACTTTTAAATTAAGAAATTAACTAATGTATAATACTAAAATTTGAATTAGAGTCTACAATTTCATTCCAAACGTATTGATGACATGGCCTTTGACCTGTAACAATTGGGTTAATAAACATCTTCAGTGGTACTAAACTTAACCAAAGGGGAAAAATGCAAACTGAGAACTAGGTACCCCCATTTCCAGTACTGCACATATATAGAAATGTTTCAATTTAAGGTTGCAAAAATGACATTACTTTCTGGTACTAAGTAATATCTAATAGTTTATCTTTACTGTGGTTTACTGCAGTTAGTCTCATTTTGTTTTTAATACAAGATTAATATACTGAATTAAATGTATAAGTATACATTTTGTATTTGCTAGTAAAATTGTGCAATAATATGATTACTTGCAGTTACAAACTGTGAAGGTGTGTTCTTTCTGCTAAAAAAAAAAAGTGGTAAAAGATGAACTTGAAAATTTCATTTGTTTTCAATGAGAAGAAAACACTGAACTGACAGTCTGGGCCAATTATAAAAAAAATGTTTGCAACCATAAAAAGTGTAGGACCAGCCCAGTTTAAATTAACTTGTGCAAGTAAAGTAAAATGCAAAAAAACTGTTTAAAGACAAGAGCACAATATTATTTAAATCTTCTTAGTTCTTAAAACTGTCTTTTTATACAAGTGGATTTAAGTTACTGTACAAACAAATACATTTTTCATCCAAGCATATTTAATTTAAAGAAATAGTCACAGCCTCAGAATATGTTATCTTAGAAATAACTTTTTTCTGTCTTGTATATCCAGTTGTGGGAAACATTAATTCATATATTGTTTATATTTATAATCATAAAAACTTTAATCTTTGCCTGAAGGTATGAATTTTTTTTTAACTTAGAGCAATATTTTTGTGATAGATTCTTTTTGAAATAGATATTACAAAAATATGTCCATGTTTACTTGCATGGATCCTTAAATTATAGTTTTCTTTGTGGGAAGGTTGTTGACAGTTGTATGTGCATATAAGCTCTTGAAACGCAAAGGCTTTGGATACAGCATTCTATATAATAGTCTTATACTCTGTTTTTTTTTTTAATTTTGTCAGATCGTCATTAAAAAAATGTATAATAATTCATCTTTATTTAAATAATTAAGTTTAAATTAAGAATGAACTAGAACACCATTTGTAAACTCTGAAAACTCATAAATTGGATAATTTTTTTAGAGAAAAGTAAATTATGAATATTTTGTTTCATTCGCTGTGTGCAAATGTACATTATATATAATATGAAGTCTTAAAATTCAGTCACAACAACTTAGAAGTTGAAATATTTTTTTCCCACTGAAAAAATAAAAAGAATGAGTTGCCTTCCAAAAAAAAACTTCATCTAAAATGAATGTTGTTGATTTAATTTTCTTCATCTCTAGGTCGAACATAACATTTCGTTTAATTAAATGTTCGATAGGTTTTAGGAAAATCAGAACAAATATAGTTAAAAAAAAGAAGATATCTATATAGTAAAATTAGGTGTTAATTAAATATGTATAAACTACTTAACATTTTGTATTCCTCTTTAGAACATTATGTTCCTCCCCAACTTCGTATTTGCCAAGTTCCTCCCCAACAAACTAGTGGTCCATCACCAGCAAATCATCAACAGTGGAATAACCATAATATTTACAACCCAGTTGCTCGTGACAGAGGTAAACAGTAATTCAGAAATCTAAATAATTGGAAACATTATTATGAAGGTCTCTGAGAGGTACATGTACATTGTAGTTTAATACAAAGATGATTTGTTGGTTTTCAGTTTTTCTGTTATCTTTCTTTATTTTTCTATCTTAGTTTTAAAAATATAAAGGTAAAACATTCATTTTCAGACTTTTTTTTTATTAACTGAAAGTATTGTTGAGTGAATTTTAGGACATTCTTCAATCATTTGATGTTTTTATTTTTCACATTTAAGACTTAAAATAACGTCATTCAAAAAAAAATATGTTATCATTAAAAACTAAACCATAACAGCAGTAACTTGTTATATCAGCTTCACTTTTTTGATTTAACCTATATTACTATCATGACAAATTGTGGGATTTGTTTGGGTTTTTTATTTGTTGTATTTCCTGTTGCTTCTGTTATGTCTTTCTTGGCTCTCATTGTGTTGTGCTAAAGAAAACTTGTTCAAAGTGCTTTTTTCATGAATATGTTTGTTTGTGTTATAAAATATTCCCATGAATGAGTATGTCATCCTTACTCTTGTATATTATTAATCTGTCACATTGTGCAGAAAATGAGGTTTTAATTTGTACCTATTGACGTGGGACACTTCTCAGTATTTCTTCAAAAAAAAAAAAAAATATATATATATATATATAATGAGTGACATATCCTGCTGCTTTTGCTTAAACAATTTGTCTGATTATTTAAAAAATTTTAAATTATAATGTTTTACATTAATTTTATGGGTCATTATAGTATATTACATATGATTATTTAAATAAGTTCACATTGAATCTTTAACATTTTTGCTAAACTAGATGATTTCAGTTGTGCATGCTTGTTGATACCTAAATATAATTGCTCTCTTTTGTGAACCTTCTATCTTCTAAATCATATAACTTGTGCAACAAAATCATGTGATTGTTTTGCTTGAAAGTTGCCAAAAAACCCATCACCTAATAACATTTTGGGTTAATTAATTTATTAAAATCTAAGTTGTTTTATTTTGTATAAAACTGAGAAGCTATTTGAAAATACATAGAGTTGACTGTTATATTAAAATAATGTTAAGTATGCAACTTAGAAAGTCATGTAAACCACAGCCGATATAAATTATGGTGGAATGGCATGTTTCAGAACTACTTTTGGATATTGTTTGGCATTCTGTAGGTAGTGTTTGTATGCCTTTGAAAAGTTGATTGCTTTTGAGAAGGGTATATAACAGTGTTTTCTAATATAAAATACTCTTGCACTCAAACCAATAAGATGTGGATATCTGTTGTACTTAATGGCATTGGTAAACAAAGCAATATGGATCAACTTGGGATTCAGGACCAACCAATTAAGAAACCTGCAACAAGTTACAGGCACCAGCTATGATAAGCAAAGGAGTGAATTTTGTAATATAAACACAAAGGTCATTGGCAAAAGTGTCCAAAGGTTCCAGGCAAAAGTACATAACATAATGAAGAAGGATCTATCTCTGGAAAAGCAACACAAATTAAGTGTACACAAGTTGTCTCCATGTAATTGTTCAGTTGTTGCCCATTTTATCAACTGGAGAATGAAACAGGTACTCATATGATTACATACCACTTAAGTTGCTGGATACAGCATATGTGGATTTCTGTACAATCTGAATATTAAACAAACTGCTGGGAAACTGTTGTCTTCATACACTAAGTGACTTATAGAAAGTATGCAGGGAGGAGTGGTGTGCTTTGTTAACAGCCTTATGGCAGCAGAGTTATTTTTACAGTGGAAACTACGCTGCAGGGCTAATAGATAGAGAATGACTGGATGTGAACTGTTACATTGTGGTGAGGCTCCAAAATTGTTTTAATATAATGTATTCAATCTTTTTATTTTGTATAATTCAAAATGGCAAGTATATTTTTATTGTTTAAAACATTTTTAAATACAGTTTGGAAATATATATTATAATGTTGTACATAAACGTAAAGTACAAGAATTAGTTTGCTTCTAAATGGCATACTAATTATTGCTGCATTTGTAATTTACTGCTTGTACACCTTTAAAAATATAATTGATTAAACATGTCATACTAAAATGCGAGTCAGAAAAAGTGAAAAGTTGTGTTTTGTATAATTGTAAATTTAAATATACAGCATTGTTTTTGAACATATATATGAATTTTTAATTTTCAGACCCTGGAAAGTCTGGAGGTTACATTAGGGGTGGTGGTAGTGGTGGGTATGTACTCAGAGGAGACATTGGAAGAGGTGGGGGTTATGATCGAGAAGAGAAACGGAATTTCAGTGATGAACGAGGCAAGTTTTGAGATAAATGTAGCTGCTGAGGTTTTTAAGTATTTTATTGATTTCAGAGGATTTATATATTAGGAGGATTCGGGTAGTTTGGTCATTTATGAAATAAAAAAATCACTTGAATTAAGTGACAGATGAACTAGAATTTAGAAGGAAATCTATATTAACAGTAATATATTAAGCCTTCAAAGTTTTTGAAGTTTATTTAGTCTGTATCATACTACTTGTTTAAATTTATTTTGTACATATGAATATAAAATTTTAAAAGTTATGTAGTATATTAAGAATTTTTTTTTTTACTACCAAATATATATGAATAGGATTTTAAAGTAATTTCTCTTTTATTCAAATTAAGTAGTTGGGTATGTTTTAGGGAAAATGGTAAATGATCAAAATTGGGATAATAGGTTCATGTCTACAATTGCTTGAGATTGTCAAGAAGCCACATGAAAGCTTCCAGAATATGTTAGCTGTATAGTAACTGACTAAAAGTAAGGAATTTTGCCTTATTCAGTTGACCCTATTGCTACTGGTTTTCCTATGGTCAGGGGTCAAAGGGCACATCATCAGTTTGTAGACTTGCATTCAAAATTTTATTTATTTACTATTTTATCAGTGTATATCAATATGTCTGGTATTACATTGTAGATTATAATTAAAATTTTAGTATTATACATTAGTTAATTTCTTAATTTAAAAGTATATATTAAAAAAAAAAATCCTAAATACTGATTTTTGTTTGTGATGTCTAAATACCAAGTCTATAGTTTCTTACAAATTTGAAACTCAAATTACCTGTATTGACAAGCTCGAATATAGAACAAGAACCTCCTGTCTTTTCTATTTGCTGAGATATCACTATATTTAGTGAATTAAACACAGTGGCCCTGCTCACCTCTTCTATTTTTGGAAATATTTGCTTACACACACCTACTTCTGTCTGTGATGTGTGAATAACCAATTAATAGCTCAGAATCTCCCCCACATGGATCTCTGAGCCTCTGAAATATTTGCAAAGGATAGATTCCAAGTGGTAAGGTAAGACACTATTGAGCTCAAAAAATCATATTTTGTAAACCCAAATTCAGTCTAGTTATTAAGTCTGATAAATTATAGTGGAATTCTGTGGTATTCACATAGTAACTTATGATTATTTGTTATTTCAAAATGCATGTGTAAAACCTAAACTATATTGTTTTACATTCTCCTTGTGCAAAATTTGATAAGACTTTAGTAAATTACAGCAAATGAGTACAAAGTTTGTATCTGGAAGAGATAGTTGTTTTCTATACTTCTTTATTTACTGTTCTATGTTTTAAGAAAAAATAACTGAAATTTAAGAACTTATTTGTAAATAGTAATAATGTATATACACATATAATGTATTATAACTGAAATGTGACTGTATTTTACAAAATGCTTGTCCACTAGAACATAGCTGAGACCGGTCACTTTGTAAAGGCCAGTTTTATGTTCTTGGATATGGTAACATGAGTGCACGTGTGCCGTGTCATTGCAACTTATGTAATATTAGTAAGTCATGGCTAAAAGGTCAATAAAATAAAAATAATAAATTTTTATATATGTAAAATGTTATGAGGTTTAAGCTATTTAGAATAAACATTTGTATTTTCGTGCTATAAGTTGTTGTCATTCTAGAATGAAAAAAGCATGATTTATATCTGTTTCCTCTTTTTTTATGGTGGTTACAAGGACAGTCAAATTGACCAAACCCATACAGAGATATAATAGTGAAAATAACAGATAAAATGTAAAGTTTTAAAAAAAAGTTTGATTATTGAGGTTATAAAGATTTTGCATGCGAAATATGACAATTTTCTGATGCATAAAAGTATTTTTCAATATTTAAAATCAAAATTGCATTGCATGTTGGACAGTCGATATTTGAAAAAAAACACACGAGGAAATAATTAATTAAAAAAATTATACTCTGTGTATGAATGCCTTTTAATGTTTACTGATAATCTGCAGAATTTCTTGAAAATACGTGTACATTTTAAAAAGTTTCAGTATAACTGCTTTATGGTTACTTTCAGGAATACGTGCTGGGTGGAATCCACCCATCCAAATTAGAAGGGTTAAGTAAATAAAAATTTAGTATACTATTACTGTCATTATATATATAAAAGTATGCTTAAATTTTATCAAAAATCAACAGCAAAAACCAGAAGGTATAAGGTAAGTACTTTTCTTTCTTGTTTTTCATACACATTTTTATTTATTGGTAGAGTTAAGGTAAAGAAAATAACAGATTAGATACAATGTTTTACTGAAAAAAAAGTTTGATATTTATTTAGGAGGTTTTAGAGAATTATGCAAATAAAATTGCAAAGTATTCAGATGAAGAAAAGTATTTTTAATTTTAACATGAAAATCACTTTGCACTGAGAGCAGTCAACACTGCCTCCATACAATTATGAACAAATCTTTAGTGAAATTACTTCATTAAAAATCTGATTTTTTGTGTGCAAAAGACTTGTAATGTTTAGTAAAAACTTGCCGAATTTTGTAAAGAAACTAAGTACTTTCTTAGTTGTAGTACGGACACCTTCAAGGTTTCGTAGTGGGCACAAGTTTGTGCAAAGTACAAAAACCCGTGTCCATAGGGTTAATTAGTTTCAAAAATAAATTAATATTTGGTGTAAATTGTAATTGATATCCCAACTTGTATAAAAGTAATGATGTAAATACCAAAAAAAAACATCTCAAGTGAACTTAATGTTTATAAAAAAAATATATAAAGTATGTTACTGGTAGCATCTGAATAGTCTGGTCTTTCATGATTAGTGGAAGTAGTTGTTTAAAACAGAACTGACTTGATTTTATAGCAAAAGTTGTGCATTGTCATGTTGTTTTTTAAATACTGGCAGCTGCTCAACTCTTTTAAACTCGTAACTTTTTGTCCATTCTGCTGGAATTAGTTTCATGATTTTTCTTATAATCATCACTTTATAAAATTTTAGTTTTCTTAATTTTGTGGATAATAACATGGCTTGGATTAGTTTTCAGCCAAAGAGAATTAAATATTATCGGATTCTGTCGTTGTTCAAGGGGTAAATCAGATTTTCAGCCATATGCTGTCAGCGTCTGCTCAGGTTTAAGCAGCTAAATGTAATTTACTGATACTATGACAACAAGTTACAGGAGGACCACTTCAAAATGTTCTTGCAATGTTCAATTCAGATATAAAGTACTTAAATCTTACAGCACAGGCTCTGTCCCTGGAACCGACCTCGTAACCATTTTGTGCTCATTATAGTTTTCATGCTATAACTTTTAAATTAGTAAGCAAATGTTAACAAAATTTTGCAGATTATCAGTAAACATTACAGCGCTTTCATATGTAAAATATCAATTTTTTTTTTTATTAAGTCTTAAGGTTTGTTAAGCAGTGATTTTCTCATGCCTTTTTTTCTTTTTGCATGTTGCATATCGAACATGCAAAGTAATTTTCATTTTAAGATTAAAAATACTTATGCATCAGAAAATTTTCAAATTTCACATGCAAAATCTTTATAATGTCCAGATAGTTATCAAACATTT
>NW_013669733.1:54312-60758 GCF_000517525.1 Limulus polyphemus
CTATATCAATACCATAGAATTCCACTATAATTTATCAAGCTTAGTAACTAAGTTGTATTTTGGTCTAAGAAAATATTAAATTTCGAGCAGACTTAAGACACAACCTATCTCCTTGAAATTTGTGATGCTAACTGCGTGCCAATTACAAAATTACTGTTGTTAGATTATAGTACATAATGAGCTCTTTCTAACCTCTACATGTAGGCTATAAAGCTGATACAGATCTGTTGAAGGTTGGCATGAAAACTGTCAGGGGACAACGAAATTTATTACTTGTTTCAACTACATTCAGTCAGAGGAATCTGTCTTTAATGTATGTAAATTAGAGAACTTTGAAATATTCGAGTCAAAAGGTTATCTACGCATCTTATAGTCTAGACATACATCTATGCAATTGCCATTGTATTATTGATGATACAGAAAGCCAAAATAGAGAATTTTCATAGCTCATTGGTCACATGACAATACATCTGAAGTTTTAAGTAGTTTTTGAAAGGTTTCTTTTCAAATAAAGGACTTGAGACTTAAATAACATAAAACTTCAAATCATAACATATATTATAATATTGGTTTCATTCACATACATTTGATAGTAAAGATGTTTAATTAAATTTTGAATGTTACACAGTGATTTGCACATAAAAGTGTTTAAAAGGGTACACGTTATGAAGGGGTTGAAGAAATGCCTTCTATTTTCAGTCCTAATTGTACTTGCATTTAATTTCCAAATGGCCGTAGTTGGGATTTTTTCTTAGTTTTGGTTTGAAGGAAGTTAGGGCAGAAGGCTCTTGCATATAGTCTGTTTTGTTTTGGTTTGAAAAAGTTCTTTAATTTTGTGTTTGCACTTTTTGTTTGTAAAATTATGTTTTTTTGAAATGATTATGCATAGTGTGTGTTTGTTTCTGTAGGTTGTATATGTATATTTGTTTTGTGTATGTGATGTATACATGCAACTGCAAAAAAAAAATATATATATATATATATAAAAATTTCAAAAATTTTAAGTTTTAATTACTTTTCTGTACTTCCACACCTGTGTTTCCTCTACTTGAATTCAAACGTTTATTCAGTGCAAAGTGGAATTGCATGAAGCTTGTATTGATGTTATAAAAATATGTTTTGTGATTAACAAACTGTAATCAGAAAATATTATTCTTAGGGAAATTTTTGACATGAGACTGAAATATAACCATTTTTAGCATCAGATATTCTTTGGATTGTTTTGTATTGTTGTTCTAATAAAACTTGATTTGATTTTCAGGTGGGAACAGAGGATGTGTTGATTTTTCAAATTTTGGAAGCAGAAATAATAGACCAAATGTTACTAATTGTATTGGGACATTACTTCCACAACATGTAGGCTTGTGAGTAAATTACAAGTTTTCTTTACTTATTGAGATTGTAAGATTAAAAATAGTCATTACTAACATATTTGCTTTAATCGTTGGCTTTATCTGTTAGTTTATTGAAATTTTCATTCATTTTCTGTCCAGTTTTATATATTTTTTTAATTGTATTAATTCATTTGTAGAAATTAAAAATTTTTTAGTTTGCTTTGAATGCCCAATCGGGTACAACACATTACTTGATTTTGGAAACCTAGAATCTTTTTTTTTGATAATCAAATATTACAATAGTATCCTATGATAATAACCAGCAATTTATGTTTGCTTAGAATAAAAAGGATGTTAAAGGGATTCTTCCTCGATGTGTCACAGTTAAAAAAACATTTAATTGCAGCAATATTTTTTATCTAAGTCTTAGTACTGTTTAATCTGTATTTAGGAGAATTAAGCAGTAATTATTACAAGATAGTTTTATATGTCAAAGTAACACTTTCAGCCACAGTGGCTGGTATGACCCACAAAGTGTCCAGAAGTTTGCAGGCCATATGGATAGAAATGGAGGAGGTACATGGGTCAGAAGAAATGGTGGGGTTCATAGAAATGATTACGATGACGCTGATTGGAGTCGGCCCTTGCCTAAAGATGATTACATGGAGAGGTTCGTTATTGGCATTTGTTTTGTATGTTGTGTGTTTATTAAATTTTCAGATGAATTGTTTTCTAGTAGTCTTCGTTTTTCTTTAGTGGCATTATTAAATTTCATGTTTTGTCATAGACAATAAAATACTTTATTCATTTTGTTTACTGGCTCGGTCATTGTGATTGACTTTTTAACCACCATATGACCATAAAACTATACATACTATAACTTTTAATGTAGTAAGTGTACCTTCACAAAATTTGTCAGGCTTTTAGTGAACATTACAAGTCTTTTGTACACGAAAAAACAAACAAATTTTTATTAAGTATTTTTGCTAAAGATTCCGTGAATTTATGGAGTCTGTCTGATTCAGGCTCTCGCTAGTCTGAGTAAAAGGTGGTTTTTATGTTAAGATTAAAAATATTTTTTTGCATGTTACATCTTTCAAATTTAATTTCTATTACTTCAGAACCTCTTAAATGAATATCAAAATTATATTTTTTAGTAAAACGTTTTTTTGATATTTTCTCTGTCCTAACACTAGACATGCTCTGTCCATTTTTACGAACCTTGTAACCACCACAAAAAAAAATGAAATAGATCTAAAATACCCTTTTTTCTTTCTAGAATGATTGTAGATTGTAACAGAAAATTATTTCTTCTAAACAGCCTCAGACTCGTAACAGTTGCATTTGATTTTATTTAATTTGATTTTTTATTGCTCTTTGAACCACATCTAACTTCTGAACATTATGAGCACTTGATGAAAAAATAGCTCAAGTAGTGGTAAAACAAAGTATTGAATTACCTAAAGTATATGTAACTTCCATGCATACATCTCAGAAAGGTTTTATTCAATTTTTGTTCATTTATGGTTTTTTATTTAACATAATAATTTTCTTAATTTTTGTAATTTCATTACTGTTATAACAATAAATAAAGTATGTACAGAAAAAAGAAATTTAATACTTAAGTGGAATGTCATCAAGGCATAATGGGGGGGGGGTCTAGGAGTAGGTTTTCAGGGTCACTAAATCTGAATCTTGCATTGGATGTCATGCCCCCTCCCCCCAAAAAAAGGTCCTTGGAATACCTTGTTTAAAACTGTGTTGTTAGCAGAAACAAACTTGGCGCAAGTGCTTAGATACCCCTTGGGGTAGCTACAGAATTAATTAAAGGTAATGCAAGAGCTTGATTGATACATTGAGGCCTTTGTAAATCATGAGAGGTTCCTTTGAACTTTGCAGGAAACTTGTGTATTTTACCTATGTACATACAGTTTCTTTAACAGTAACTAGTAAAGGTATCCAGGCATAGCATTTTTTATATTTTTTACATACATACAAAAGTATTTTTATGATATTATGTCTAACCCTGAAAAATACTCCTGTGTGTACGTGTGTGCTGCTGTGGAAGATTTATATTGTTATTTAAGTCTGTTGCTGTTGACTGATGTGGTAACTGAATGGATATGTATAAGAATTGGTAATATAACGTGGTTACCAAGTTGTTCAAAGTAAACGTAGTTACTTGGATAATTTGCTTTAATGATTTGTTTATTTTTCCGTATATTTTAGGCAGCTGTTTGGTAACAATCATACTGGTATCAACTTTGACAAGTATGAAGACATTCCTGTGAAAGCTACAGGCGAAGAGTGTCCTTCAAACATTAACTCGGTAATTCAGTTTGATTGTGTTATTATTATTATTGGTACCAAGTTAAGCATAAGAGGCTTAGTGAACCAACCTATAAATGACCATTTTATTTTATTTTTAAAGATAGTCTAAATATCTTGTAAGTTTGTAAATACTTTCATTTGTAATATAAGTGAAAGAAATTTGTTCTAGGTGAATTTGTCCAACTAAATCTAATTACCTGATTTGCAAAATATTGTTAATGAGAATGGTTATTTTATCTAACCCTTTAATAATCAGCATGTATCTTTTTTTTTTTCAAGTTCACACTTTCAAAAGAAATTGTATTAAGAAATGAAATTAATTCTATTTCAACACTTTTTTTTACTCAAACATATTTTAGAATTAATGTTTTAGCATTATATAACATTAATTTTTAATAAAACAAATGTTCCAACTTTCATTTCTGTGCAGCTGAGGATTCATGCATATAATCATTGACTTTATTAACTAAGTATAGGGAACAAACTACCAGGTCTTGGTTTCACATGATTTTCCTTCTCTGTACATGATTTTATTACTACAGCTCTTTGTTGCCACCCTGTTGTGATGTCACAGCATGCTATCTGAAGAATTACAAATGAAGTAAAGCTTTGAAAATAGGTGGAACTAATTGCGAAAATGATTACATTGAAGAGATTTTATCTAAATTAATAAAGAGTAAACAAGATTGTTTTAGCAGTGATTTATGGTTTGTTTATGTATTAGCTACCCAGATCTCCTATAGGGATGAACAAAGGACTCTAATGTAAAGCTTACAAGGTGGAACAAACCACACAGTTTCTTTTGACATTCTTTTTCTTCCTTAAAAATGCTTTTTTTTAATTATATGTGTTTGGAAGCTACAGTAATATTCTTCTATGACAAGATATTAAATGCAGTTGTTCTTATGACAGTGTCTCTCATATAAAAAGTACCATATTTTTACATTAAACAAATTATTGCAGGCTGTGTTTTTTATCTGACAATACATTTGTTCAGTTTGGAAGGTAACTTCTGCCTATAATTACAGATTTATATTTTGTTAATATTGAATTAATGAAGCTAACAACTGAAGTATGTGTGTTCTGTTAGTGAAGTATGCTTTATTCTTTCTGCAATGTTACTTTGATTAGAAATATTGAATAGAATGTTTAATATGTTAAAGTTTTATTATTTTTCAATTTTTTTATTATTGTACCTTTATTATAGAGATTATTTTGCATTACTAGCTTAGTACATGGATTTAGAACTAACCTAAATATCCTAAGTGGCCGAAGCTTGTGAGATATAATTGGGTTTACAGACAAACATTGATAATGGAGAAGGCATCTTTATAAGTATGTAAAAAAAATCATATTTAATTAGCTATACTCATTACTAAGTTTATTTTTGTTTTAAGCTTAGTAGGTAGCTATGTCTGATCAGAATTTAATATTATGTACTTAAGTTTATCAAGTGAGTTAAATTATGTGAATGAAACCATCCTTTTTTGGATATATTAAGTTTTTTTACATTCAAAAAACACATATAAATAAAATTCTTAATGTGTATTGAAAATGAAATAAATTGATCTTGACTAAGAATATTATCATCATAAAATCATGATACTATGCCCAACAAAGGTAAAGGTGATGTCATTTTTAAATTTGAGGTCCTAGGTTGCCGAAAAATCTTTATCCAATTTTTTTATGAATTATATCCAGAAGTGATGCTTCAATTGTCAAAATAAAATATGAAAAGAAGCATATAAATGAATACTAAGTGAGCTGAAACTGACTGGATGCATAAAATGGAACTTTTTGATTAACGATAAAAAAAATTGCTAAGTCTGAAATAAAAGGTAGTATATTTAACCTCTTCCATACAGGTCGGGGTCAAAGTGTATGTCATCACGTTTTGTTGCCTTACATTCAAAATTTGATTAAATTACTATGTTATGAATGTATATTCAAAAATTTGGAATCAAATTGTAGTTTGTAATTCCAATTTTGTTATTTGACATTGTTTAATTTCTTAGTTTAAAAATAGATATTAAAAATAAGTTGGTAAATATTGATTTGTGTGTGTGTGTCACATGGTACATCGTCTTCTGTATTTTCTCAGATTGTATTGTGAGCATCATGAAATGTAAAGTCTACAGTTTTTAATGAATTAGAAACTCAAATTACCAATATTGACAAACTAGAATATAAAATAAGAACCTCCAACCTCTTCTATTTGCTGAGATATTATATTTAGCAAACCCACCACAGTGGCTCCACCCACCTCTTCCTCTTTTGAAAATACTTGTTTACCTATACCCACTTCTCTCAATTATATACTTATAACCAATCAAAAGCACTCATTTTTAATTATGTAATTCTGTCAGCCTTCCTAAAAATTACTTACGTGGGTAAAGCACTTATTGCTGTTGCAGAGTTTGAAGAGTGGTGATCAAAGCAATATGCTGATCTGAAAGGAGATTTTTTAGCCCAAAATACAGTTAAGTTGGTAAGCCTGATAAACTAATCCGCATAGTAACTTTTAATTTTTTGTTATTTCAAAATGCATATGTAAAACCTACAAAAATTATTTTTTACACTCTCCATGTACGAAATTCTATGATGTTTAGCAAGTACTATGCACAAGTACAAAAAAAAAACTTTTTATCATCCTAAGTAGTAGAGATCATTGTTTTCTCTATATTTTTTTTACTGTTCTGTGTTTTAAGAAAAATATCTGAAATTTAAGATTTATATGTAAGATTTATTATATATATATATATATATATATATATATATATA
>NW_013669733.1:61238-74211 GCF_000517525.1 Limulus polyphemus
TTTCCATGTTAGATAGTCAACATTCCAAAAAAAAGTTAACAACCAAATGTTTAATCAAAATTACTTTCCATGTTAGATAGTCAACATTCCAAAAAAAAATTTAACAACCAAATGTTTAATCAAAATTACTTTCCATGTTAGATAGTCAACATTACCAAAAAAAAATTTAACAACCAAATGTTTAATCAAAAAATCTGATATTTTGAGTATGAAAGTCTTGTAATGTGTATGAATAATCTGTAAAATTTTGTGGAGATATGTCTACATTATGAAAAGTTATAGTATGACTTCTCATGGTTACTTTGGTGGTTACATACAGAGTGCAGTGCACCCAATCTCATAGTCAAAGAGTTAATGTGTTTTTTTTTCTACTTCAAAACACTGTCTCACAAAAAAAATTATATATATTTCATAACATGAATTACATAAATACTCAAATTATATGAATTTTGTTTATACGGAAACTAGATACTGTTTAGAAAATTTGTACTAAATTTCATGTAATTTGAATAAGTAGTTCACTGTGAGAAGGAAAAAAAAAGGATTGGGATATTAGTGACATCCCTCTGCTCCAGAAAGGGTTAAAAGTCCATTGGTCAGCCTGAACATTTTGTTTTTTATCATGTTTTTAATGCATTGATCTGCTCGTTCTTGATATAATTACTTAAGCATTACTTCGAATCTGTAATAGTAATATATCAAAAACAATTTTTAAGAAGTTACTCTTCAGAAATATTGTATTTTTGAAATATACCATGTGTAGTTGCTGATATAATTTACATTACCTTGACTTTTATCCCATTTAGTTTGATGAATGTACTTTGACAGAAATTATCCGAGATAACATTGAATTAGCCCGGTATTCGAGGCCTACACCTGTTCAGAAATATGCCATTCCAATTATCCTTGCAAAAAGGGACCTAATGGCATGTGCTCAGACAGGTAAGATTTGACAAAATTAATTATAATTAATGCTACAATGTTCTATTTTTATTTATATAAATGAAAATACTGTTAAGATTATTCTTAAATTATATTATAATGAATACAAGACTGTTTGGAGATGTTATTTTGCTTTAGACTAATTTTATTCATTTATATGTTTAAGTATTTCTATTTGTGTTGTAAGTTCATACTTTTAAACTTATGGATTTTGGTGGGAGTCAAAGTTGCATTTCATAATGTTTTAAAGAGTTACTTTCAAAATTTGAATAACTATTATAAGTATAAGTAAATAAGTATGGCATCTCAGTTTTAACTTCTTAATTTTAAAAATAAATGTTTAAATAAATACTCAACTGTCTGAAACTCTCAGTTATGTGACATGGTAGTGTTGTGATTTCTTTTTCCATTACCAGTGCTTCAGATGGTTCAATCAATTAGAAACACACATAAATGTTTAACCTTATTGCTTTACTGAGTCAATATATACTGACATGCCCCTCATATACCATCTTTCTTTTAAGAATTGTCTGGAAATCCCCCTGACCGTGCTATTGGACATGTTATAATCGATAGAAAGAGCAAATTGACACTATATAAATCACATGATCATCTGCCTTGTTCAAACTGTAAGATCAATAATTTGCTGTTCACTCTCAATGGGTTTGGACCAAAGGTGTTGGTCAGGGAAGTAATGAAATTTTGTTACCTGTTCGTAGGTTAGCTTGTTAAGATATTTTATTCTGCTTTTCTAAGAGAACACTCGTATCTGATTATCAGCTTCAGAGTAGCCTACTGCATATTTCTCATTATTTATCATTACAAGATTTTGTGGGTAGATCTTGTGAACTGTCGTTTTCTATAATCACGGCTTCTTATTGTGAAGGTTAAACACAGAATTCATTCAATTTTTTGGGAGATTCAACAGTATTTGTATTACAGGTTATGGGTTTAGAAGTTTTACAGAGTATCACAACCTTTTAAAAACCATCGTGTCCACTCTTTAATTTCATGGGTTATTGTTTAGGGTAATAGTGAACAGCTTCAGTGTATTGACAACCATTGGATTCACTTCCTGTTAGTTTAATTTATATATGGTTAATACTGGCTATATAAAAGTTCTGTGTATAGTATGACATTACGTCATTTGTTTTATTACTTTTTTGTTTACTTTCTTTTACATATTAAAGCCTCTTGTATCTTTCTGTACTATGTATATTTTGTAGTATTTTCTTCTTTCTAGAGTTTTGCTGTTTCCTTTTTGGCTTTTACGCAAAGATTTAATATTATTTGTTACTTCCTGTAGCCAACCCTGCGTGTTTGTTAGATGGAATAGTAAGATATTTTGTTATTACCTTATAATGGTTAATTCAGATATTTTATATCTTCATAAACATTAGTTTTTGGTTGTACTTTGGGAAAATTACTGCTACTAACTTGACACAGTTTAAACTGTAACATATGTCTTAAATTGTCACAGATGTGACTCGCCACTGATGTTATACAGTAGGGGAGTGGCTTAATGAGTTTCTTTGGTCAAAAAGGCGCTAGGGTGAGGTGGAGAGCAAGGTTACAATTTCCAAAGAAATTTACTTCAAGTCAACAGCTAGTGTTTCTGTGTTCATTAAGTAAGGTATACTTTATTTATTTATTGTTACTTTTATTAACAGTATTAGTTACACTATTTAATATATCAAATGTCGTTACTTTTTATTTATTATACTTTTGTTATAAAGATTGTTTTGCATTGTTAGCTTAGAATATAATTTGTATCCAGGACTAATCTCAATCTTCTAAGCTGGCTGAACCTTGAAAATAGTTTAACAGTGAGGGTAAACGATGCATTCTAATCTTTCTAAGTAGAAACATAAGAAAAGTATATTTAATTAACTATACTGCACATGGTTTACTCTTATTGGAAGTTATTATTTATGTGAAATTTTAGTCACTCATGATATCTAAGCGAAATATATGATTTAAATTTTTTCTTTATTTAACAGGTTCTGGAAAAACTGCAGCATTTTTAGTTCCCATTCTTAACCATATCTATGAAAATGGACCACCAAAGGACTTACCAGAAGTAAGTTTTATGTATGTACAGTAACATGTTTGTATCCTTGCTTTCGTTGATAAGTTTATGATGAACTTTCAACATTTTACTGCAATTAGTGCAAATAGTTGTTTTGTTTATGAACTATATCATACTGTTTCTATAGGTATAATTAAATATCTTTCATTCATCCAAAGAATTCTGAAAAAATAAAGTCAAAATTAATATCAAAAAGAGAATTTCAAATCAACAACCAATAATTTTGTATGTGAACTTTCAGAATGTGAACAAAGAGTTGATTTAGTTACACTAAATCCTAAAGTTTAATCTTTTATACATGTTGTAATTTAAAAAAAATAATTTTTTAATTAATTTATTTTAATTAAGTAAATACAAATCAATAGAAAATGTATGCTCAAAGATAGATTTTGTTACAGTTTTAAGTCACTTTTATTTTATAGTCTAAGAAGAGGAATCTAGGTTTCAAACGTTTTTAACACTTTAGTGCCATTTTTAAATTCCCTTTCTGCGTATGATACTGCATTCCTTCAAAATTTAATTAAACCACTTCAATATCAACATATTAAAAGGAAATTAACATTATGCTATAATTTGAATTTTGATGTTATCTAAGCTTTAATTAATTGTTTCAAAGGAAACCTTTCAAAAAATTACCAAAGGTTTCATGTCTCATGATCCACAAGCTTTGAAAAATTTTGACTTTAGCACCATTTATTTCTTAAACAGACAAGCTGGCATGTATAGGAGTTTCTATACACTAAGTACCTATGTTTGACCTAATTGACATGCGAGTTCTATAAGTCTGCGAACTGGGTTGTCTGGGAATCAGATATAAATTTTCCAACTTTTGACTGTTGCCATGCCCACCTTCTGTACTTTGCTTTAAGATATACAATTTACATGTTAATTGACACAAGTGTATATAGTCTTTAGAAAGAGCTCTGTTTACACTATACTCTATCGATGGTTAATTAAGTAAATATAGATCAATGAAAAATGTATGCTCAAAGGAAGGATTTCATTATAGTTTTAAGTCTATCTCTGTTTATAAACTAGGAGTAATATAGGTTTTTCAGACGTTTTTAACACTCTTTGAACCCTATGGCCCTCTAACTACTGTTGTTAGTTTCAAAACTTAATGAAACCACTTGACGGTTGCCACGCTCACCTTTTATACTTGAGATCTACAGTGTACATGTTGTTAGTTGACACAAGTGTATTTAGTTCTTGCATTTATATTTTAGTTAATTATGTGTTGTGTTATGTTTTAAAGATCATATTTGAATAGTTGAATGACTTTTATAAGTTTAACTTGTTGCCTGGATTTTGAAAGGTTATAAACAAGATGGTGTGTGTACGCACCATCTTGTTTTGGCAATGCATTTCTGCGGGGTGTCTGCTAAAATACCTTCGTAAAGCCCCTCTGGCATCAGTTAATGTATTGGCATAAATGATAATAGATGAAGAATTTGAAAGGTAATTTAAAAATAAACTAAATGGAAAGATAAAGACTTGAAATTATGCACATAAAAAAAAAAAAGACTATTCTAGTGGATTTCTATGAAGAATTGGGAGGTATGTGCATATTTCCATTTGTTAATTTTAAACATTTCATTGTGCTGTATGTTAATGATAGTAGATATAGTAGAGAAAATGGAAAATAAAATATAAATATTTACCTTAAAAAGAACTTTATTCATTTATGAGGTTCTAGAGATTTTGCAAATGAAATGTGAAAACTGTAAGATATAAAATAGTATTTTTATACTTCATATAAAAATCATCTTGCTGGTGAACTATTCAAAGTATGAGTGCAAATAACTCCATTAAATAATGAACTTTTTATTAGAAATAGTAGAAAAAAATCAAAATTAAATGTTTTATTTTTCTGAAACTACATACTTTTAGGAACATTCATGTTAAATTTTAAACAATTTCCTATGCTAGTTTTATTTTTGAAATATAATGAGAGCACCATTACCCACTAAAAAAATTAGTATCCGGTAGCCATAGTGTTAAGCCTTATAAATATTTCATCAAATTGTAGTTTATATGATTCAAGTTTTAGTATCATACATTACTTATAAGTAGGTATATGAAGGAAAAAAAAAACTTTTGTGAGTCGCGTGGTATGTTGTCTTCGGCTTTTGATCAGATTATATTTTATGTTGCTCACAATACAATGTCTATAGTTTCTTTATGAATTAGAAACTCAAATTACCAATATTGACAAGCTAGAATGTAAAATAAGAACTTTCTACATTATCTATTTGCTGAGATATGATATTTAGGAAACCCACCACATTGGGACTGCCCACAACTTCATCATTTGAAAAGACTTGTTTATATACACCTACTTTTCTTAACTACATGTTTATAACCAATTGAAAACTAATTTTAATCTATGTAATTTTGCTAGTCTTTGTAAATTAGTTATGAGGGGAAAGCTTTTATATTGTTGGAGAGTTTGAAGTATTATGATCAAGATTATTTTCGGAGCAGAAATTACATTTTTTTTAGACCAAAATACAGCTTAGTTAGGAAGCCTGGTAAATTACAATAGATTTTTGTGTTATAAATATAGTAATTTATAATTTTTAGGTATACTAAAATGCATATATAAAGTCTACAGAAATGAATTTTTTTCCCACTTCCACATGCAAAATTTGATTAGGCTTACGACAAGGGTTAGTAAGTACGATGCAGAAGTGCATAAAAGAACTTGGTGACATCGTAATTAGTAGGAGTCGTTGTTCTCTATATTTTATTTACTGATCTATGTTTTAAGAGAAATAACTGAAATTTAATATGAAGTATTTATTTGTAGTCCACAGTCATCTGTGATTTTGTAACCTCAATGTGCCTCCCTCTTTTAGTCACGGATGTCATAAGAGTGAAAAGTGGAAAGGGCATAAATTTCTTGTTTGTCAATCCATTTTACACCTGTAAAAGTTCCACATTTAAAAAAATGTGCTTCCCCTCTGCATTACTGGAATGGTATTATATTACTGAAAACTAAGCATTTATTTGTTACTGTGAAAGCATGGTAAAATAGGAAACGGGATGTTCATAAGCACTTACACTCTTTTGCACCTATACCACTAAATCCCGACCATCCTGGGAGGATAACTAACATACAAATACCTAATTAGTTTATTGGATCACATCAGACTTTGTACAGAGACGTATCATATATTTTTTGCACTTTTAAATAGTACTTTAGACAATTCTCATTGCAACCACTGTACTGCAAACAAGGCAATAAAACCTACTCCACAGTGTTCTCGGAGCCAGGATTCAAATAGACTGTGTAAGAAATGTCTACTTATCGACCACGTTGGAAGGGTAACTAACATTGAAATACATACCAAGTTTATTTGATTGGCCCAGACAAAGCCATAACAAACATTTTGTTTGCACTTTTATATAATACGTTCGACAGTTCTCTGTGTTTTTGGATAAACAGACAGTACTGTTTATTTTGTTTTCCCCAACTTTCTAAGTCAGCTGCTAACAATAAAATAACTATAGAAAGTAGGTGTGATAAGGAGAGAAGTTTAAACTGCTATAAATTGACATCGTAGCAAATTTATTGAATGTGCATATGAAAATGATAATGCGGAGAAAAGTGAAATTAATTTAATCCCTTTTACATAAAGAATCCTTGTACATACATTAATTAACCCTTTCACTACAGAAAAGTGACTATAGTCGACAGATTGTTGTTGACAGCAGAAATTGACTTTATCCATAGCCGTCAACATACTTTTCCCTCTTTAGTGAGAAATGACAACCCTCCTTGAGCTTGAATTAAATGCCAGACATTGTGGGTGTGTTGACATCTGGAAGTGTGAGTGGGAAACACAAGTATAAACAATCCCCCAGCTGTAGCCCCAACTGGTAGACAATGCAAGGCACCCACACACAGAAATATCAGCTGATTGTCATACTTTCTCTGTATTTTTACCATAATTTAGATAAGTTATTGATGCCATTATGTCAAGATATGCAATGTGTATCTTGTATATCATAATGCATATTACAGCAAAATATTCTGCTACTTTATGATGGAGAAATGGCATTGCTTGGGTACTGACCATGAAATCTGATTATGTGATAGAAGGGTTAAATGAAAATTAATGTAAATCACTACAAAGAAGTTCTAATGTGAAAATAATTTTATGTATACAAAATTTTCATTTACAGCTTCTGGCTGGTTTAATGTATCTCCTAAATCTTTAGAAGTGAAAAATGTTGTTTAAAGCGATAGTACTATAAGATATATAGTTATGATTTCATGGTTAGTAGAAGAAGAAAAGTTGGTAACCCTGATTTTATGTCAATGCATCTTGGCTGGGAGTATATGATACTATGAAACAAAATGTCACAGAAAGAAATTTATACCACATTTCTGACTATACATATAGAAATATTTATGAATATTTTACCAATCATGAAACCAAGTCTGGAAAGGTGTTGAGTGAATCTTGAAAGATGTGATCTTTGGAGAATAGACTCTTTGTAAAAAGAAAATAATTATATTTTCTGCAAAAATGTTGATTATTTATTTTTAATTATTTTTACAGCCACAAAAGTTCGCTACTTGTGTTAAGCAGTACCCACTAGCTCTAGTTCTTTCTCCGACAAGAGAACTGGCTTGTCAGATTTATGATGAATCATCCAAGTTTGCTTATCGCTCTCGTGTAAAACCTTGTGTTGTCTATGGAGGAGCTGAGCCCATTCAGCAAATGAAGAACTTAGACAGGGGCTGCCATTTATTGGTGGCTACACCAGGAAGACTGATAGATATGATGGAACGGGGAAAAATTAGCTTGGAACTTGTGAAGTAAGTATTAGAATTAACAGTGGTAATTAAGTAGAATTATCTTATTTTATATCCTCTTGAGAAAATAGGAGGGTAATAATTTAGTCCTGTATCTAAGATTGTATTGAAAAGAGTCATCGTTGAAGATCACGAGTTTCCAATTACTAATATTCTGTTGTTCAAATAGCATCATAGCTTACCTTGTGTCATGGAATTTGAGTTATTTTCTTGACCACAACCTCTTTCAAACTGTTACATCTGTTTCAATTGGTCAAAAACCCATAGCTTATATAATGGGCTGTTCAGTATTATATCTACATTTAATACTTAACAGTAATTAAAGTTTAATCCAACTATTAACCTTTTCCTGACCAGTTGGAATTCAGGTCACTTTCAAATCAGCTTTAAAAATCTATTTAAGAAATATTCATAGATTTTGCAAAATTGGTATTTAAGCATTATATATAGACATTTAGTTTCATAGATAAAAAATTCAATCAATTTTCAAATTTACATTTCTTTCATGCGTGTAAACATCACACTTAGTTTTTGTTGTGGCTTCTAAACTTTTATTTACTTTTGCTTGCCAATCACATTTCAGTATTTTTGGTTGCCCATCTCTTAATTTATTGGTTGCATTCATATTTAGGGCACTGTCTGAAGAGATTTTGAGAATTTGACTGGTTCCCATTTTTGAAAAAGGACAGTGTAAAACCAATAATTATATAAGATGCCCGAAAACTTATGGCAAAATAAGGTTACACAATTTATGCAAATCTAAATATACCAATTGAAAGAATAATTATAATAAATAATTGTAATTTTCTCACTTCAAATGGATAATTTGGTAAAAAAAAAATCTTCTGTAATTAATGTTGGAGTTGATAGGGTGTGACTACCTGAATAAACAGCTTGGACAGTGAAATCATAATCTTTTTGCTTGTTAACATTAAAAACCAGTTAAAATAAATTATAAAAGCATTTATGTCAGAGAGAAGGATATTTTGAAAATTTTTAATGTTAATTAAAGCCAATCAAGCTGTATGGATATTAAGATTTAAAAAAATAGTTGATGGAATGTAGAAACAACTTAATTAACTTTTGGGAGTGCTAAGCTTATGGTTCAAATTTAACTAAAAAAATAGAAAAAAACAGCTATAAAAAATTACAAAAATAGTTGTTTGTGGAGAAGGAGAAAAAATTCAGCGTGTTTAGTTTCCTGATCTTTTTTAAAACTACTTAATTACATGCATTTTTAGAATAGGATAACAGATCAGTATATTTAGTGTTTCATGGAAAATTATGATAAACCTGGTGGGAACTCTCAACCCCATCTGTAAAAAGATAGCCATAGCAGTGATGGCAAAGTTAAGATGTTTGTATGTGATGTTTTGTATTTGTTGATTACATTTATTCTCACTACTCATGAATACCTTGGACAGTCACAACTATATTTACACACACAAAAAAAAGCTTCTCTGATATTTAAAATACAAAAATACGTTATGAGTAAGAGGAATACTTAACTAGCGATCACAACATCTCATCTTCGGTGGTTGCATTTTCAGATTTTCATCTACAGATGAATAACTACATGAAATATGTTTTATATGTTAGCTCTGTTGGAAAGATGTTAATATGTGTAAAAAAAAAATCTGAACTATCTTGACTTTGTTGTAATGGCAAACTTGTTTAAAAATGACTTCAAAAAAACACCAACTCAAAATATGTTTGAAGTATTACATGAAAATAAATACATTTGCCTATAATGCATTCTTGAATAGATAGAAGCTTTTGTAGCCAGAATTTTGAGCTTTAACTTAAAGCAGCAAATAATAAAATCCATTTTTACCCGTGTTTAGATACCACTTAGTTTATTACTTGAAAACATATTTGTGCTCTGTTGAGTTAGTTAAAACTCATCTTTCAATGCAAATTGCCTTAAAATCTCAAGTTTTTCAACTTTACCAGAAGCTTGAATTTCCTGATAAATGTGCATTGTTTCTTGATACTGTTTTTATTACAACATAAAATTCTATACTTTATAAGATGGACCTGTCTTGGGCTATTTCCACGCTCACTGATACCATAAGTATGGTTATTTAGTGTTGCTAGATCATCTACGTTATTTTTGGATCTCAGCTTAAAGCTAAGTTTATGAAAGAAATAATTGTATGAGCTTTACTGCTGTTGAACTTTTTCTTTATAAAGAGTTATAAAAAATATTTGTTCCAATTCAACCTAATAATGTTAGATTATCAGCAGCTACACAGTTTGTACATTTTACTTTCAGAAACACATTTAAATATCATTTCTCTTTATTCTAATAATGTTCCTTCTCCCTCAAGGTACCTGGTGTTAGATGAGGCAGATCGTATGCTAGACATGGGTTTTGAACCACAGATTCATCGCATTGTTTTAGAACACAACATGCCACCAACAGGGAATAGGCTAACATTGATGTTTTCGGCAACATTTCCAAAAAAAGTACAGGTAAATGTTACTGTTGTGTTTAGCATATAATAAATGATGAAAGTATGTGGAATTTTGGTTTGGGTTTATAGTTGCTGAATATATGCGGGCTTGTAAAGATATGTTCATCTGGTTTTGAATAGACCCATAATACTAACTCATACTGTTTTGTTCGTATCATATTTGCAGTAGGTATTTCTTTAACTGCTACCAATCCTTCAAAAATGAAAACATTATTTTCTTATTTCATTTAAAACTAGCACAGTACAGCAGAAATGTTGGTTGTATTTAAACCACTTATTTTTGTGCTTAAATATTTAATCATCAGTAAGCCTTAACATACATGCATAAAAAGTGCTTGTAGCTGACTACACGTACACCAAAACATTTACTGACGTATAGAGTTGATGATGATTACATACAGAAGCTTGTTAAATAACAAAACTATAAGAAATCATGTAGTTAAGACAAGGAAAACGGGAAAAATCACAATTGATGCTTGGTAGACTTAAACGCTCATTTTAAAATACTACTGGACTTTCTAGGATCTGTAGATAAAAGTGTAATTCAATTGAAATGTCATCTCCTTTGTATTTATTACTTCTTTTCTCTTTTTCAGGCAAAGTAAACTGTTACTTATATTTTCTGTTTTTTTATCATCTATTAGGAGCTGGCTAGAAAGTTCTTAGATAACTACATTTTTCTTGCTGTGGGTCGCGTTGGAAGCACATCAGAAAACATCACTCAGAAGATAGTATGGGTAGATGAATTAGATAAACGGTCCTTTCTGCTGGATCTTTTAAATGCAGCAGGACTAAAGTGTGCAAATTCATGTAAGAAGGATTTGAAATCTATTTCAATCCGTAGTTTAATCACTATGGAGTTTTGTTGTTGTTTTATTGGAAAGTAAAAGGTAATAGCAAAATGATCACAGCATATAAATTTACATTCCTTATCAGATTACCTACAAAACCCTTGAATCACTGAAATTTAATGTTGTGGCTTTGAAGTAGTTAACATTTCAAATTTGCCGAAGTATTTTTTTTTTTAATCAAATCCGAAAACTGTGCCATGTTTATTCTATATTGAGTCAAATATTTTAGATTTTGGAGACATTTTTCAATAACTTCAAATATCTGCACCATTTTTTATCTAAAAAACAGCATTAATTCATTAAAAGCTCCTTGTTTCAAAATAACTATTAAACTTTATAATATTTTACAGTTGCACAAAAAGTTAAGTGTAGGAACTGGTGAAAAGTTGGAAAAACCCGGATTTCCTTTAATAGTTAATTTTTTGATGGTCTCTGCATTTGTGTAGGCTTCTTAATCAGCATATTTTTTAAGCTTGTTACTAAAAATGGGCTGGTATTTCTTTTGTCCTACATGCTTTTCCCTTAATATGTTTGATTTTAATTTGGTCCTTTTCATTTGGTGTATAATTACAGACAAGTATACTAGTTGTTGGATAATGACAGCTGATCCTACATAATGTAACAGTTGTAATTTTAGGATGATAGCATACAGATTTTTATAAAATTTAATAAATAATTAAAATCAATTTTTGGAACTTACACAATTTTAAAAACTTTGTTGAAGCCGTTAACAGCCTCCACTTTAAAAGCACACTCTACATGTACATTGTCTTGACGTCCTCTCCACTGTCTTTAGGAGTTACTTGCAAGACAATCTTTTATACTTTTTTTCCCGTGTCGTGTGATATCACATTGCGTTATTATTTATATAATTCCTTCATCAATCTTTATGATAAATCACACCAAATATCAATGCACTGTCTTTATGGCCCATCGTCTCTGTATAATGCTTTTGTTTTTTAATTTTATTATTTCTAGAGACTCTCTGACACTTAAAGCTGTAATATTGTGAGGTTGAATTAAAATTGTAGTTTGTTTTTTTATCCCCATGAAATTGTGTGTTGTGTTGTTTTTATGTATTCTGTTATAGCTAAGTTTCAATTTTATTATTTCTTATGTAACCAGATTACAGGAACATAAAGGTTATGTAAGAAATAATAAAATAGAAAACTCTGCAAAAGCAGAACACGTAAAAACAACAAAACACAATTTTATGGGGAAAACTACAATTTTAGTGTAACAACACAATATTATAGCTTTAAATGTGGGAGAATCACTAGAAATAATAAAATTACAAAACCAAAGAAAAGTATTAAACAAAGATGAAGGACATCAAGTCAGTGCATTGATATTTGGTATGATTTATTGTAAAGATTGACCAAGGAATTTCATAAATAACAATACAGTGTATTATCACGTGACATGGGAAAAAGTATAACTGATTGTCTTGCAAATAACTCCTAAAGACAACGGAGAGGACGTCAAGATAATGTTCACGTACAGTGTGCTTTTAAAGTGGAGGCTGTTAACGGCTTCAATAAAGTTTTTAAAACTATAAATATGAAAATGATTTTGATTATTTATTAAATTTTAAATAATACACAATTGCCAACCATTCATTTTTACAGATTTTTATGTTTGTATTTATAATAAGATATATTCTTTGATTTTTTTTTACTGTGTTAATCTCAGTACACCAGAATAAAATTGTTTTATTTTTAACTCCAAAGGAGTATACTTGACATCATGGGCTAAATAGTTTTGAAAGGTTAGTTATTACTCAAGAATA